>NC_092689.1:31522956-31582956 GCF_964275005.1 Diadema setosum
ATAATAATAATAATAATAATAAGGTCGTATTTACCCAGGGTAGCCTCTTCAGTGTTGCCACTGTTCTACCAGAGCTCCCGACTCGCAAAATTCGCGAAAATAAAACCCTCGCGAAATATATAGCGTATACAGTAATTTAACTGCTTCGAACTGCTTTGACACGCTCAGTTGCGCCGTACTTTGAAACCAACACCCCTACATGTATTGACAAAACATAGTAATAAATGCATGTAAATTTTGTGCTTTTCCTATGTGTCATTTTGATTGTTTTGCTGTTGATCTTGTTTATTATCATTTTTTTTTCAGTAATATTTTGACATCATCAAATCCCCAGTGAAAGATGCAAACCCACTGCGTGTTATCTCATGTGTGAATGTTCAAATGTTCTGTTTCAATGTGCAGTGTCGATGTGTTGGACACCTACTATACTAGACTAGTAGGCCTACTAGTACAATGTAGTGTAAAACTAAAATTCAAGAGAACTTGGATTCAGTGGCATGGATTGCAGTGTTCATGCTTGTGCCATTACCATTAATAGCCTGATGATACCTGAACATGCTTGACCTTGAAGGGTCCAGTGCAGTGGTAATATATTAAATATTAGATAGGCATACAGGTGTAGAGATCTGAAGTCTAGCATGATACTACTGTACTGTGATTGTTGTTGCTAGCAACTGTTGGGACCTACACTAAAAAATCAGAGGCTGTTGTATCGCAAGAACTCGCACAGTGTTAGGCAGCCTTAAAATCAAACCAATAATATGGTGGCACGTACAGCTAGATATTTCTGCAATGGAGAGAAAAGCTTGGAAAAAAGGCACACAATATCGCTCAGCGTTCGCCATCTCAAGATATCGTTAGTCAAAATTGCAGTGTGAGGCAAGTTTACTGACCTTACTTGTCAAGGCATTTCATGTGTACAACAAGAGAAGCTCGTCAGCTTCTCATTGCGTGGTTCATGGGATATCACCTTGGCATACAGGCATTGAGGTAAAGGTAGGGCCCTAAAGAGCATGATTGCCTCATAATGTATGGAAGTGTAACCTTTTAATACTTATCAATCTTTATGCATTTGCTCAGAGTGGGTATCATTATGCTTAATGGTTTCATAGATGTTATGATAAGGACAGCCCTAAAGTTCTATAGAACATTGTGTTTTGATACTATTTTGAAGACTTTGTGGTGAACATATGACTGACCAAAATGTGACAGAGCATAGAAATGTCTGGAAATGGTGTAAAACACAGAGTTCAATGGAACTTTAGAGCTGTTCTTTTCTTTTTCTTATCAATATCACTATTAAGCCATTCAGTTGAAAAGCAACAAATTTTCAGTAAACCTATTTCAGTCCAATGTAACATTTTCATTTTGACAAAAATTCTGATAGATTGCCTGTTTGATGCAGTTGTAGGGCAAAATTATCTCTCATTAAACTTAAAGTGGTCTAAGTGATCGTATTGTATTTGGGAGAAATGCACAATGGAAACAGAAAATAACCTGACATCTCTGAAATTTCTCCTTTTGCTGTGGAAATACCCAGTTAAATTTGAAGTAGCAAATGATAAGTTATTGTAATATGCATACTTAGCTACAAAATCAGAGGCAATGAAAAGTAACCCAATTGTATTTTTATTTTTTGTTGTTGTTGCTGTTTGTAAAGGAAGGAATAAAAAGGTACAATAGGCTGGATGGGATGTTTGGGTGGCTATCACCATGAAATAACTTTACATTTTGAGGTTAGTGATGTACGTAGTTACGAGTAGTTAATTGAATGTACACTGTACATGAGCTGTGCCAGACTCTTGTGTATTCAATAACATTTTCATTTCCTTGTAGAAACTATTGAAGTGACCAGAAAAACAGAGAAAGTAGCTGCTCCCTGCTAAAACAACAATAAAGAACAACTAAAACTTTAGTACTCTTGAACAACAAATGAATAGACAAACAAGTAAACAAGGTACACTTATCTGCACCTGCACCAAGGTTCTACCTCCCGTGCCAATGTTCACCACGCGCAAAAGCATCTAGGTTTCTAATGTAGAAACCTAAGATGTAGCAAGTGGTCCAATTTTGGTCATTGTGTTATGATCAAAATTATCGGTAGCTTGCTTTACAATGTAAATAAAGCAATCCTTGCCAAGTATTACCAAATGAAGATCCAAAGGCATAGGGTTACTAGAGTTTGACTAATCTCGTCTTGCAGCCTGACCTGTCTGTCTGCCTACACTGTCAAAAATGTGTGCTACATGTACAGTACTGCACATGTACATTATGTATGGTGACTCCATAAACATTGAATGTCTATGGTATCTGTGCGGTGATCATACAGTCACTATGAAAAAAAAAAAAAATCAGTACACATGATACTGTAGAAACATGAGACTCTACCGCCTGCATGCGTGAGATGTATTTAGAGACTAATCTTCTTTCTTTTTTCCTCCAAACATGTCCCCTTGATGATTTCCATGTACATATATTAGGCATATACATGTATATGAAATGTGTGTAGGCCATGGTTATAAAAAATACAGTCAACCCTGTCTATAGCAGCCACCCAAAGGAATTGAAAAAGTGGCCATAATATATAAGTGGCCACTATTGACAGGTTATCTGACTTTTTTCGTGTATTGCATGCAATATAGGTATCATTGTTGCTACAGGTATTAAGTCATACTTGCACAATGTACACTGTACTTGTAATGTGTATCATGGTATACAAGTATGCACATGTCTTGCTCTCTGGTGCTATCTAAGGCTTATTCTTTCAACATACGATAGCAATAAGTAAGAAATCCTTTCCAACAGGAGACACAGAGCCAGGGCGGGAGAAATTAAATCTCAAGCAGGAGAACGGGAGATTTTGCAAAATGAGGTTTTCGGCGGGAGATCTCCTGTCAAAAACGGGAGAGTTGGAGTCTCTGGTCTTGTGCATTGAACAATGCCGTTATTGATCAAATTATTTCAACCTGGCGTGCATACAGCAAGCAAGCTTTTCACAATTTCATTATGAAATATGGGTAAGTAGAGTGGTGGTGATCACTAAACGGTGCATGACCGGCGTGGCTGCAAAGCACAAAAACGCACTATTTACACTGTAAAAGTTACTGGATCTCCTGCAGGTCTGTTATATTCAAGTCTTGTTGCCACTTAACATACTGTAGTTTAAATCTACCATGGGAAACAATATTGGTGGCCACTGGCCACGTTAGACTACAAAGCAGAAAACACACTATGTATGTGCTGTAAGTTTTTGGATCACCTGCAGATCCGTATATTCAAGTCTGTTGCCACTTTACAGGTTAAAATCTACCACAGGAAACAATATTGGTGGCTGCTGGTCACATTGGCTGCTATGCACAGGGTCTTTAAGGTAGCTTTTTCTCTAGGGGAAGGGGGGAGGGGGATACGATACATAGGGGAAGCCATAGACAGGTGGCCTCAAAGGCAAGTTCGAATACTGTGGAGCAAATTAGTACAGCGTTTACAATCACTTTTTGTTGCTTCTGTGTACTTGAGTACTATTCAGAGATTAAAAAGAGTGCTTAGTATCAAAACCGCAAATTGTGAGAAAATGAGACAATATTTTATCAAATGATTACAAAATCAAAGAATAAGATTATGGCTCCACGGAAAGTGCTGCTGCCTTACCAAACAATGTCTGTATGTTCTTTTGCCTAGATATGTATTCAGAGCTCTGTGAAATGGCATGTACATGTACATTGTATGCGTACACGTGCCGAGGTAACGCGCTGTAATATCTCACTAGGTATTAAATAAGATTCCAATCAGTTTTCTCATGATGTCATGTTTTTTCAAGCTATGTTTTAAAGGCCTACTCCAAATATCTTTTACAAATTGTAAATGGGGTGTACAAAAAGTCATATTCTGTGAAACAATTATTCCAACTCACTCATGTACACAGAGAAGGGGAGAGAAAAAAAAAAGGAACAGTAAACAGATTACATGACAGATGAACAAGAGGTGCAAAGACTATTAAAAACATTTTTTTTTTTTTCACGGCTCCTGTTAATGCCCATACTGTACAGTGTACCTAGACAGGAAATATACAATGTACTACTAGTACTTTGCACTCCCATGAGATGTGACTTTGCAGAAATGTTGAGCAGTCACGATTGTATACAGATCAGCATTTGCATGATAATTGAACAATTGGTAAATGTGAGTTATGGGAAAAAGGAAACAAAAAAAAAAAAAATAACATATTGGAGTATTAAACTTGCCATAGATATATTTAGAAGGTTGATCAGGTTTTGATTTGTTTGTCTTGATTTGGTTTTTTGCTTTTGTTAGTTCTTCTGTGGCATGGGATACTTATGTTGTAACTTGCAGAGTTTGCCCATTTAAGGCCACAAAGTCACATGAAAACATGCTACAATGTGCAAATTATGCACGAGATGCATACATACATGTACAAACACATGTGACCACACATACAATATACTGTATATGTGGCAGTGATTTAAAAGAATGATATCTCAATCTTGCACTGTTGTGATAATGAAATCAAGTTCAATGTTTGTTTTTAAAAATGCTCAGGGTTGGATAAATTTTGCAGGTCAGTGCAGTGGGGCCATGCCGGTCCTTGATACCTCTTTACAAACAGTGTACAATTACCGGTACATGCATGTCGGCAGAGCTCTTTTTACTTTCGAAGTGTGTGCCAATGTTGGATTGCCACTGAAATTGCGTAACTTTGCACTTGCTTTTCCATTATTGATCTCTGATAAAACATAAAAAAAAAAACCAACAACAACAACAACAACAGATTTTGTCGATTATGACAATGTCGACTGATTGGTTAGGACATTTCCAGCTGTACCGCATGTTACTCCTGCTTGCATTAGATGCCAGCACTTCCCCTGAGTGCCAAGATTAGCAACTGCTGCTAAATCATGACAGGAATGTTTACTGCGTGCACTGGCTGTGTGGGGCAATAGAGGGTGACATGTACCAAAAGGAAATCCTGTTTATTGATTGAGTCAAGTACTTGGGTCATGAACTTCAGATGCACTTCATTGCATGGTAGGCTACATGGAGATAAAAACAGTAGCAGGATGTATAAACACATCACACATACCTGTACACGCATGCTCACACACAACACACATGCACAAACAGACAGACAGATACACACACACACACACATGCACACACACACATACACACACACACATTTTGTGCTGCTCTGCTTGTTTTGTGCAAAGGTTGAGCATCATGCAGATATGCCAAAGAGGTGTAGCTATGATGTGAATGAATGATGGTGCAATATCTATTCCAATACAGTGGCACATACCAAATTTGGTCATCTCTGCTGGCTTTTCATTAGTACAGCCATTTGCCTGTATGCAAACTTGCTTCATATCAGTCATTTACAGTAAGTATACTGTGATAGATGGTGAGAAATCTTACAGTATGTAGCAAGACCTTAAAGGGTGTGTACAGTTTTGGTTGAGGTGAGGATTTAGCTTTTAACGTTTTGCGAGATATTCAGAAACCACTCTATGAGATGTCAAAGAGCATGCAATTCTAAGGAGTATCAAAAGTACACATATATGATGAAAATTGGTTTTGAAATGGCTGAGATATCCAAAAAATAAGGTGAAACAAAGAGATCCTAATAAAGGCGTGGCCTGTCGCCTTTTATTATTATCACTTTTCTGGATATCTCAGCCATTTGAAAACCAATTTTCATCAAATAAACGTGGAATCCTATTTAAAATTACATGCTCTTTTATACAAATGATGCACAGGATAGAGTGTGTTAGTGTAGGCGTGGTGCACTCGAGGGTATTTACAATTGTGAAACATGCACGAGGCGAAGCCGAGTGCATGTTGCACTACATTGTAAATACCCGAGAGTGAGCTACGCCTCCACTAACGCCACGAAATAATCCTGTGCATCATTTGTTTTATAAAATGGGTCGAAAATTCGAAAACTAACGTCATTTTTCAGCGTTTTTCACGTACCTTTGTGGGTCAAGACGTCCGAAGATGTTCGTCCCAAACATTTACGCACGTCGCACTCGCGGAAGTCCCGCACATACAGTATAACTTTAGTATAATGGGGGGGTTGGGTTTCCGGACACTTACACATTGTAAGTTCCCGCATGAAAACTTACTTATTTTACATAGAATATGCACCCTTTACCTTAAAGACTTGATATAGACTCCTCATATAGGCCTACTAGACAACATACTCTGAAAACGGCGTGAGAATTAACCTGCTAAATCGTTGGATTTGCTCTTCAAAGTGACTCCATGTACGCGTCCGGTCCCATAACGCTTGGTCTACTGTACTGTACAAAGTGTACGTATAGTAGAGTATACATACGTGCGCCACACATGTTATGCACAAGGGAAGACAGGCCGGCCGGCCGGCAGCCCGAACTAGAAGTTGTTTACAGGATTGACAGCGCGTATGCATGCAATTCATCAAAGGAGCCGCCGCGCTCACAGACGATCGGCAATCTACCATAGGATTACAGGCAGTGCAATTGTACTGAAGTAAAGGAAGGAGGTGTGTCTCATTTCAGCGCTTCCTATTGGCTACATTCTTGAACCCATTTCATAACATATTTTATAAGAAGTTTCTCATTATCTCACTTAGGAATGTTCGAAACATGAATCCCCACCTCAACCAGTACTGTACAGTTCCTTTAATGTAACTTGTATAGCGAGAAAAAAAAAATGGCCAAAATCCCATAGTGCACTATAACTGTATGACCCCGTTTACAGCCCGGCCTCAATTGCTCGGCCGAGGCTCACAATTTTGTCCGTTTACACTGCCGGGCTCGGCCGCGCTTTTGATTCAAACCTTTCAATATTTTGTCGTAGTGGCGCTCTGCTTGTAAACAAATGCAATTTGGTATTGTCTGGTTTTCAGACCCTTTGCCAACTGAATTCCGTGGCGACGAAGTCGCTGTTCGGGCAAAGGCCTTTGCCGAAGGAAAAATCCTTTGCAGGACAAAACCACCTTAAACTATACTAGTTTTCGACGTTGAGGGGGTTAATACCCTGAACAGCGAAAAAATACGAGCAGAGGGTTTGGAAGCCAGACTAAAATTGGCCGTGCATTTGGCCCACTTTGCGTTTACACTGAGAAAAAGCGGGGCTCGGCCACGGCCGAGAGCACCTCCAGAGCGAGGCCAAATTTTGGCCCCGCATTTGGCCTTTTGCGCGTTTACACCGAAATGAAGGCGGCCGAGCCTCGCACTGTAAACGGGGTCTATGTTTTGTCACGCAAATGTGGCAGAACTGTCAATAGATATCAGTATGTTTGATAGTAAATTTGGTACTACATCTGGTGCATTTATAATCGAATGTCAATGGAACCCCGGACTAAATCCAACAGTTTTATATGTCTGAAAGTGGAATCTACTGTTGATATTATGCGATATTAAAGACAGACGGAGTGTGCGCATGTCTGTTACTGATATTATCTCTTCATTTGAAGCAGTTCTCCTGGCATATCTCGTTTGGATATATATGAGTAACCATTTTTAAATGGGGTAGTGAGGGGCTGAGTACTTCCAGCCCAACTGAGCAATGTACAGTACCTCATGTAGCTGTGAACATTCTTTTTTTTTTTCAGCCACTGATGTGAGATTCAATACACATATTGTACCCGTCTGGCCGTTTTTTTTAAAATGAAGTACTGTCTCAACCTACCTGGCATGTAGAAAGTCACACAACAACCTGCCAACTGTTAAGTTTTAATCTGAATATTCAGATATTTCACTGAAACCTAACACATTAATTTGAGTGTGTTCTGATTTTTTGGAAATATCTGCAATAGTAAAGTACTCATGTATATGAAATTTATGAAAGTTCAGATTTTTGAATATTTTTTTCTTTGTTTGTTCAGATTTATTAAGTCTCAGGGTTGGCAGGTATGCAACAATGCTCACTAATGAGACTTGGGCACTAATGAGACTTGGGCAAACACAATTTGAATCAGAAAAGGACAGATAGATAGATCAAAAGAGAGAGGGGAGTTGATAAATATATGGAAAGATGGCTAGACTGATAGATAAAGAGAGTGACTTACATGTATATACTTGTATTAAGAGCACTAGTGCCCATGGCCCTTATAGATACAACTTGTAGCACAACTTGTAGCATGCCCCTTGCATGTAGTGCTTTGAATAAGCCATTGTGTACATAGGAATACAGTCCGAGCCACCCAGTTGTAGGCATAGAATGTCCTAATGATCATCATTCGGTGCTGTCTTGATTGTCTCTATGAAAACAGAGACTAGATGCACATTCCAACCTATTGAAAAGGCTCTAGGTGATTACCATTTACACCTCACATTTTTGCTCTGAACAAATGACTACAGGTACTTGAAAACAAACAAACAAACAATGTGACTTACAGTGACTGCCTTTATGGACTACCCATCATTTGACACTGAAGAGAGCCTATTAGTTTTTACTGATCCTAACAATTGTGCTCTTTTATAGCTTTATTGGAAAAAGTATCATACTATGAGATGTAGTGGGCATGGGGACTATTGTACACGCAGTATACTGCGCATTTATTCTGTTTTATTAGAATTTCGCATGTCGATCCAGATGTGTGAACTTTACAACTCGCGGTATTGCCCCCCCCCCCCCCCATCCATAAAACACATGTATTGTATTTTGTTTCTTAGGTGGGAAGTTTGCTATTCTTCTCTAGAATAGGGTAGAACTTTCTTTTCTGATTTCATCACAGGAGTTCTATATCAGCCATGAGCAAAATTGCATAGGAGCATGTCCGAAATTTGTGATTATGTCATACCCTTGAGATGGGGGGGGGGGGGAAATGTTTGGTATTTTATTAGCTCACCTGAGCCAAAGGCTCAAGTGAGCTATTGCGATCGCCCTTCGTCCGGCGTCCGTCGTGCGTCGTCCGTCGTCCGTCGTGCGTCGTGCGTCGTCCTTCGTGCGTAAACTTTTTACATTTTCATCTTCTTCTTGAAAACCCCAAGACCGATTTCCATCAAACTTGGCAGGTACATAATGTAGCATCCCTAGGGGGTTAGGAACTCAATTTGTTAAAATGGGCACCATGCCCCACCCAGGGGGCTCCCAGGGGGGCCCAAACCCCCCAAAATTAAGGAATCTGTAAAAATCTTCTTCTCTAGAACCAGAAGTGATAGAGCTAAGTTAATACTATGAGTTAGTACATTGATGACTGTAGTTTCAAGTTTGTTCATGGCAGAATCAGGGGTGCCCCCCTTGGGACCCAGGGGAAGGGGGTGGGGAGGGGTCCTAATGGGGTCTAAATTGTACATTTTCATCTTCTTCTTGAGAACCCCATGACCCATTTTCACCAAACTTGGCAGGTAGCATCCCTAGGGGGTTAGGATCTCAATTTGCTAAAATGGGCACCATGCCCCACCCAGAAGGCCCCCAGGGGGCCCAAACCCCCCACAATGAAGGAATCTTTAAAAAACTTCTCTAGAATCAGAAGTTATAGAGCTAAGATAATATTATGAGTGAGTACATTAATGACTGTAGTTTCAAGTTTCTTCATAGCAGATCCAGGGGTGCCCCTCTTAGGGGGGGGGGGGGGAGTTGGGAAGGTCCAAATGGGGGCCTGAATTGTACATTTTCATCTTCTTCCTGAAAACCTCATGATGGATTTTCATCAAACTTGGCAGGTATCATCCCTAGGGGGTCAGGATCTCAATTTATTAAAATGGGCACCATGCCCCACCCAGAGGGCCCCAGGGGGCCCCAATCCCCCCTAAATTAAGGAATCTTAAAAAATTTGGGCCCTTATTGTACATTTTCATCTTCTACTTGAGAATGCCTGGTCAAATTTTAGTAGAGCTGTGAATAATTTAGATTAGTGACTGCGTGAAAGGTGAACTTGCGATACTCAGGTGAGTGCTAGACCCGCGGGTCTCTTGTTTTAGAATATTGCAGCTTTCAGAAGCTTCATAATTATATTTTGTCTGTAATGATGACTTGCTAAAAGCTTATGAAAAATGCACTTTAAAAAGGGGTATATACAGTGTATCTATTTTTTGTTTAATACATGTATGTATTGTCCTTCTTCTTTCCAGATGCCTAACATCAAGTTACAAAGCTCAGATGGAGAAGTATTTGAAGTCGATGTGGAGGTAGCAAGGCAGTCAGTAATTATCAAGACTATGTTAGAAGGTACGGCCTGATTATTGGTTCATGTAAGACCTGAATCGTTCAGTTTATGACATCGTTCATTAGAGTTTACATGAGTACATGTATATATGCACATCTACAGCCTTGTAAGGCTGAATGTGTGTAGATGAATTTAAATTAAAAGCTGCAGTTACAGTCTTAATCCTGAAGAAAATTGTTTTATCAAATCATTTCCCTTGTAAAGCCTGAAAAAGAAAATAGTTATGAAAGTTTCCTAAAAGTATTGAAGGAACTCTTAGAGACCCGCAAACTAAAAGCTGCTGCTAATGCTTTCCATAACCTTACAGTACTACGTAGCATGATTATAGTGCTACTATGAGACTTTGTATACAAGTGCTTTTTGTGTTTTTATGTACCTACAATGTAAATATTTCTGTAGTCTTGTACACAGTTTTAGGAAAATATATCTGAACAGCACAAATGAACAAACAGATGTATGCTGGTACGTTGTATTATGGCGGAGATTTTTTTTTTTTTGGTGACCATTTGAGACGAGATTTGTTTCTTGTGTGCATGAATGGTGTATTCAAGCTAAAATCTTTGTCAGTCCAAGGAAGTACTTCTTAGGAGTAAGTGTACCTACGTTGTCATGTGATGTACAAGGATTTTGTGTAAGAGAAGGCATTTCTCTTTTTATAGATGCTGGCTTTATGCTCACTTGTGTACATGTATGTGTATGCACTTTTACAGTGTGTATCATGGGATGAACTAAGATGATCAGAAATCAGTACAATGAACAGGCACAGGGGAATTCAGACTTTTACTTCTATTTGCACGTCCATTGTGTGATAGCAGAGGAACATAATACAAAGTGTATTACAAAAGAAGCAAAATGGGGGGAGGGGGATTGAAAGAGGACCAAAACCCTTGATGCAGGTACATAAAAAGTAAATGTCAAGTGGACAGAAAGGATGATAATAATGATGCCAATCGTATGTGCTGACCAATTTTCTCTGTGCACATGCAACCCAGATCTTGGTATGGATGAGGACGACGATGACGCCATCCCACTCCCCAACGTCAACTCCACCATCTTAAAGAAGGTCCTCCACTGGTGCCACTACCACAAGGACGATCCTCCGCCACCGGAAGACGACGAGAACCGGGAGAAGAGGACGGACGACATCTGCCCCCACGACCAGGAGTTCCTCAAAGTCGACCAGGGCACGCTCTTCGAGCTCATACTGGTGTGTTTTACGACCCTCACCCCCAAACATATTTGAATCATTGCACAGTCTTGGCCTTGGAGAGCGTATTCCCAGAGGGAATTTCCACTCAGTGTCAGGCCAATCTACAGTGGATTAAAGTCACTTGAGTACAAACATATCTGTGAATATTTTTTTCAGATCAAACAGATAATAGGTAAGGATGACATAGATATCATTCTATGGTATTTTACTTGAAAAAAAAAAAGAAGAAAAAACAATGCACAGATTTGCAGGCACTACAGTTGGAGATATTCCAGGGGACAATGCTAACATGTCCTCTAATTTACATACCATACTTGTGACTGAATATCACTGTGTCATAGAAAAAGAAGGAATGCAAAATGTATGAGAAACTGAAGTTACCTTTTGTTTTAATGATTCTTGTCCACTTTGGTCCAAAATGATAGTGCTTTTGTTGGATTTTTCTATGCTCAATGATACATATAAGTGGCACATGGAGCAGATTTTCACTGACGATGCTGCAGGGAGATGTATCATGCCTTGGAGAGAGCAGAGGTGCTTTTTATTGGAGAAGAGAAATGGAATCAAAGAAATTGTCATATTTCTCTTACATTCCTGTTGATAACTTTGACAAAGATGGTCCATGATTTTAATAACATTTTATGTACTCCATGGTGACACAACATTGCTCCTACAACAGTTGCTTTGTGGCCCATTTCATAAAGCATGTTATCAGTGACAACTGCCACATTTCTATGACAAATTTGCTCTCAGCCAATCAGATACAAGGATTTCAGTAGCTTGTCACATCTATGACAACTTGTCACTGACGACAAGTCTTATGAAACAGGCCCCTGATCTTATTTCTCAAAGGACTTTGGGTTAGGGTTGTGATAGTGTTTAGGTTGAGTTTGATGTGAGGATTGAGATTAGGGTAGGGTTATGTTTGTGGGTAGAATTTATGTTTGGCTATTAAGAGTGCAGATATTTCATTAGAGCAATTGTCGTAGGAGCAAATGTCATGGAGCCGTACTCCATATATATTGCCATTAATGCCAATTTGTCGTGGGAGTGTGCGCTCAGTCATCTGAAAACAGACTTTTTGAGAGTATATCTATAAGCCAGTTCACAATATGCTTGTGTGCACATTGGCGCATATGACCGTTCTCTTTTTTCTCAGCCGGTTAGGCATGTCACTTGTTTTCGAAAAAGGCAAGATGCATATTTAGCTTGACCAACATAACAAATCATGTTCAAACAAAGAATGAACTCTTGTAAACCAGGTGACTAGAATGGACCATCTATTGACACTTGGCCAAGCATCCATTTCATTGTGTTGTATTGAGTGCTTAAACAACCTCTTCTGTTATTACCAGATACGAGGCCTTCTCTCAGGTGGATGTGCTAGTGAGCACCATTTACTGTAAACGTGGAGATTTTTGCTGTGTGGAAATATTTGTGCATTCGGATGACCAGAAACCAGCATGAAAATAAAAACGCATAAATATTTTTGCACGTCATAATTTTCCACTTCTGAGTGAATTGATTCCGTGGAATTAAAAACATGCAAAATTCATCTTATCCAGCTGAGCGCCAAAATATCCACTTTTACAGTATAAAGATTAAATACAGTGTAATTTAAGATTTGATAATCACTTCACTGCAGATGCTTATCTCAGTTAATTAAAAAACCAACATGCTTGATTGTACACATGACCTTTTTCTGCTCGTGCACACAGTGGGACTGTGAACTGGCTTATTCAGATTCATACACATGTTTTATACATTTAAAATGGGTCTCACAGACATAAACTCTTCTTCTACGTTCTTCATGCTATTCCACAAAAAAAAAGGCTGCCAACTATCTTGACATCAAAGGCCTCCTGGACGCTACTTGCAAGACGGTGGCAAACATGATCAAGGGCAAGACGTCGGAGGAGATCCGCAAGACGTTTAACATTAAAAATGACTTCACTCCAGCAGAAGAAGAACAGGTGAGTGTTAGGCTCTGCATCTCTGGTTATTACCAAAGTGAGAATGGAAAATCTGTGGTCCCACAGGGTGGATTTTGTGTGGGGAAAATATGGTCGTGCAATTGAATTGATGTGGTATATTGCACAGAAAATAGCAGCTCAGAGGCTGAAATACATTCAGTTTACAATGAAAACATACAAATTATAATATTGTACGTAACAAGTACATACTTGCCAACTAGTAAGATTTTATCAGATTCAGTAAGATTTTTTATGTTAAAAATAGCAAAATCAGATTTTCTGTCAGAGAAATCAGATTTTAAAAAAATATTTAGATATACCTTTCATGTGTATTTTCTGAAGATTTGACCAAAAGTAAGATTTTTAACTTCAGTTTGCATATAAAATAAGATTTTTGCAATCCACGAGTAAGATATTTCATCTTGAAATGTTGGCAGGTATGCAAGTAATGCTATCTGCATATCACAAAATATACATGAATTTATATGTGCATATGTATTTGTGTAGGTGTTTCGACCATTTGTAAGGTTTCCAAATTAGAAGATTAGGTTTTGATAATAGAGAATATTTGATAATAGAGAACAGCTGTAATGGTGTATGTAAACATGACATGGAAGAAACCTTAATTGCTCATGTCCTCACCTGCTTTATCACAATTGGAAGAGATCGCATCAGCATTTGTGTGTGAACGATGACTGAAAGTAAGTCCTCTAAATTTCTGTGCATCAAGGAAAACATGTTTAGGTTTTAAACAAATACTGTGTCATAAATTTCAGTGAATGTGTGAAGAAGTACTCTGCTTGATGTTCAACTCTAAATCAAGAATGAAATTCAACATGGTGAATCTACTAAGGTATTGTTCATGGCCAGTACTGGCATTGGCAGTACTCAGAGCGACAAGAAGTGAACATGTGCACCGAATTCAATTGTTTCAGACTTACTATCATACGTAACTGCTATGTCACATACAAGTAACCTCTTGGTAGCAGACATACATTGGTGAACTTTGTGCTATGCAGTGTGCAGTGCTGATTCACATTTAAGTAGGGTCAGGAGACTCTTCTCAGATATGCTTTAAAAATCTGATAGTCGTTAGGAAGTTCCAATAGTCAGTTACAACATTACTAACATACGTTTAAAAATATATCACATTTTGAAGCAAATGTCTCAAATATTTCTTTATTTCATGACTTCACTAAATTTTAGTGTGCATTTATCATGTTTTTGTTTTGTTTTTATAGGTAAGGAAAGAAAACAGCTGGTGCGAAGAAAAGTAATGTCATCAAGCCACCCTGGTCATCGCTGTCCAAGGCTATTTATGCAGAATGTGAGTGCGCACCGTCACGGGAAGGTCATGTAAATTTTAGGTCGTTGCGTTGCAGTTACGTCATTTCCCACGCCACGGGCCTGCACCAATGTGTTTTTGTCTCTTTCTATTTCACCCAAAGCTTCTCTTTTTTTTTGGGGGGGGGGGGTTTGGGGGATACTTAAGCTCATGCCTGCCTTGTTGGGAAATCCACAACAATTTGATAGAAAGTGGTATGATGTTTTGCAAACCCCAATTTGATTAGTACATGTATCAGACATCAGTGATATGCAGCATTATTGTTTCAGTGCTTGTGGAAAGTCGTGTCTTTGCCTAATTTCTATTTTTGCTTTTGAAAAACGTGAATAGCTCATTTGTCAGATGTAGGAAATCAGCAATTCAAAGTTGTTCCTTTGCAACGTATCCTCTGTATGAAGTATCTTATTGCAACCAATTTGTATCCCATGCTGCTGTTGTTATTGACAAGATGTAGTAATGGTGCCTATGATTCACATCAACGCGAGCAAGCATCTTACAAACATTCTGTGTTGATATTCAACTGTACTTAAACTTGTCAATCAACAAACACAACTTTATCAAACAAAACAACAACAACAGAAAACAAAGGGCAAGAGAGAGATAGACAGAGAGGGGTGAAAAACCCAACTTGTACATGTTAGACCTGAACGTTGAAATGAGGGAAGTATAATTTGTCAGAGGCCTAAGTTTTGAGTGTGATCTTTGTCTCTGTTGTATATTAAGCAAGAGCTCGGTGGCATGCATGACTAGTTGTAACTGCTTCAAGAGCTTGATGTTGCAAGGGTTAATTTTACATTTTGTAAATTCTCGGCAATCATAAATGGATTGCCTTTGTAAGTAGCAAGTATTTGAATATGCACAGGTACAAAAAAAAAAGAAGAGAAAAATATATGCCGCAATGTTTTTTGGAGCAAGGTGATATAGCCAATTCCGACACACAAATTTGAAAATGAGAAGAAAAAAGCACAAACTTGCAAATATCAAAAGAAACAAATATAGATTTTACTCTGCCTTCTCGGGAGTGGATTTCTGTATCGACACAGGTTACAACTGCTCTGTGATTTGGTACCAGTAATTCCTCGTTATGGTAGAAGGAAACCGGTGCAAAATTACAAAGTTTCCAACCAAAATTTCAGACTGATAAGAGGCCAATGTAGTGTGAATGATGTCCTGCATTGTAATGTCCTCCAGTGGTGATGAAAACTAGGAGGACTTTGGGATGATTTTTGAGAAATGCAATATGTACGATTATTCTCCATCTTTAGTTAATACCATAGATAAGTTTGAGTTCGATAATCGCTATTTAATCAAAGTCCTGTCATGTGGATACTATTTTACTGTAGTGGCAAATTACAGCCAAAGAGGCACGTACAGAGATTGTTGTACGCATGTGTGATGTAGTTTGCGTCTTACTGTTCTTTTTTTATTTAATGTCACTACACATCTGGGAGTCGGCCTGAAGTAAAACATAATCCTGTGTCTATCCTTTGCTCACATAGGGGCAGGGGAAATCAGTTTTACATGTTGATTAGCTTTGTATTGTCGATAAGTCTTTATAATACCTGGCTGTAATATTTGTTGGAGATACGATGCAGCATGTTTCATGTAATTTTTCGAAATAGATATTTGCATAAAAAAAAAAATCCTGGTATACACCATTGTATTAACAAGACACTTCTTTTTATTTTTAAAAATAACAAATGAATATGCAGCAGATTGAAACTGAGTGAATATGAGGAGTATAAAAATGATGCTTAGTTTTTATTTTCTTGTTTTAATATATACATAGGGTAAACCCTGTCCAGAACATTCAGAATTCCCTGTTCGTTGTATAGATATAATTGTTCACACGTTGTAGTCTACATGACAGAATGCATGATGTATATAAACTCTGGTGATTGTATCAAGTCTTTATAATGTTTCTGATAGTCGGCACCTCTGCTGTTTATGCGTGATGCTACAGTTTATCTATTCTTCATATATAAAGTGTACATTTGTCACCTAGAGAGCACTCAACAGAGCATGTCAGGAGATGTGAGGTGGTCTGCCGAACTCGATCTACTCGATGCGATCTCATTTTGCAATCGTAAAACTTACAAAATGCTCCTGAAATAGATGAACCAAACAATTGAAGCAAAGCATAAAGGCTGAACGAGTAACTCAAGATAATGTTGTTGCCGCATGATGCATATGTGGCATTCCGGGACTGATCTATCAATTTGTCCACGGTGATGGAAAAGAGCCTACACTGGTGGAATGCAGGTGCAGAGGAAAAGAAATACTGTGATAAGTATTTTTTTTTTTTTTTATGTCTGAATTTGTCACTTTCCCGAGACTGATAGATTGGCAGGTCTTGTTTGTAAGGAGACCATAATACCATGGTCGAGCATCTCATGTAGGCAGTCCTGTATAGGTTCGCCGCACGCCCAAGTTTGAGGAAGAATTCATGGATGCAAGAACTGTAGAGGGCTGTATTGAACAGACTGCTACGCGCTCTCCCTAACACGATTACCATTCCTAGTTACACATTGTACCCTTGGCCCTTTATGTATGAATACTGAATCGTAGATATGCATTGATTTGATGTTAAAGATATCTCTGCAAAGTCGTCGTAACACTCTCGCATTTAGAACACCGATGATGTTAAGTATTCTCTCTTCTGTAATGACTCTACCGTCAGTGTGTATATTTGAGGTATTTCATATTAAATTAGTTCATTTTTGGCCTATGACATAAGGAAGAGGAAAGTCTTTCCTTCACCACATGTATAAAGAGAATAAAAAATGTGTGAAATTAAGGCAGTTTGAAAATCAAAGCTCTTGTTCTGTTGCTTGTTATATTCTGTACCTTCCTATGTGTGATCAGCATGAAGTTTATATACCAGTTATTTCCCATCCCCTTCCGCCATATAGCATCCCTGTAAAACCTTTGATCAATACAACTGAATGGTTTTTCTCATCCCATAATCTTTTCAGGGTTAAGTCGGTCGTACGATCCAGCTTGTATTTGCAACCTAGACGTGTTCCCCTCGAACAAGCGGCCAGTATGTGCAAACATCACTTAGAAATATTTGTTATGTTGACTGATTAAAGTCGTGTTGTGATATGATATACTGAAAGAGATCGTGTAGTGTGTTTATGTCTTTGTATTTTGTCCTCTTTTAGTTATTTTCCTCAAGCTTTTTACAATCGTGTTCTTATTTTCAGGAAGAATCTAACAGCAGGAGATCATTCATGTACAAGAATATATACAAACTACCTAGTATCATTTTATTTATACAGTAGTTCGTGGTGCAATGTGAAGAGAACATGAAGCATTGAATGTGTGAGAAGTGCAAAAATATAGAATGCTGCATGTGTAATGTGCGACATGAATTGATTGTTCACCTTGTGCATTCATGTGTGTTACTGTTTGTGTGTGTGCTTGATTTTGTTAGGATTGATAACTAGAGCCAAAAACAGTTAGGTAGCTAAAAATCATACATTGGATAATAGTAATCACCACATTTCTGTGCGATAGTATAATGCATCACCAAACAACAGCCTTCCTAAAAGGCAAAGACAAACTAAAAGAAGAAAAGCATGGCAAAACAGACGTACACACATTGCTTTCATTTGAGAGGTAAATTACCGTTTTCGCTATAACCTGAGAAGTCCCAAACGCGGTGCGTTTGACATGTGCGTCGCAGACTCGGCCTTACGTTGCCGTTGGCGTCTTCGTCCAAATCCGTGTAAAGAAACGGGTTTCGTGACGGCTGTTTAACAAGCATAGCGCCCTCTTGTGTCCATGCCGCGCTCATGTACGTCGGCGCCAAAGAGATTTTTCTCTTCCCTACCATGTACCACTGGGGAAAATCTCTTTGGTCGGCGTTCACCACGTGATCTTTGCCCCTGCATGCCCTTACTCTGCACTGTATATCGAGTAAAGATCTGTTGTATTCTCAACTCTACACTACTATACGGACATGACCTGTTCAGTGTGAAATAAGTGTTAGTTTGTTGTTGTTTTTTCTGTTACCCGTTGACTAAAAATCGCCTCGCGTGAAACAAAACTGATATATATCCTTCATAAAGTATTTTTTCTGATACTGAGAAAATGACCTAACAGAAAGTTGACAGTACCACTGACTATGGTGGATACATTCCATTCATGCAACTTTAGCGGAAACATCAATTCCGCACCACCATAGGCCTAGTCATATTAGCCTTGATAAATAAAGTAAATCAGATTGACAGAATGAGAAAGGTTCCAACAAAATCGGACCTAGAATAAGAAAGTTATAGAACCATGTATATAATTTTCCATGACTTACACGAATTAGTGATATTAGTAACAACCACACACTCAAATCGGCAATAGATAATCAAATGCCATCGCCTCACAAGTTTTCCGTTGAACTATCTAGTCAACAAATCTTCCCTAAAACCCCCCTTTTAGACATGAAGTCAGTAGGACTTAGGTCTACTCTTTTGCATGAAATCATTGATTATTGTAATTTTGTAAAAGCATATCAAAGGGACTTCAAGGGAAAAGCAGTTGCAGCCGCTAAATCATGAACGATAATATTCTTATAAAAAAAAGTCTGCCAATTTCAATTGAAGTTCACAATTTTCTTATTTGTTATCTCTTTCTGATGAGACGTTTATTAATTTGCTTGAATTTATCGTTTTTATGTATTATTGCCCGCTTTGATGCGGAATTGAACTGTTGAAGAATAAATAAATCTCACATTCCAATGAATCTAAAGTTTGCTGCAGTTAAGGTCTGCACCCTGTTTCACTTTACATTTTGCAGTGACGTTATTTTTTGTGCTATTTCATCAATATGTGGTAGTTATCTTTCACCTGGGTACATCAGGCGCTACGGGGAAAGGGGAAGGAGCAAAAGAAATACATGACCATGTTAGCAACAATGAATTTAAAACAAACAAACGAACAAACAAAGAAGTAAAAAGAAAACGAAACATCCCTGACATCGTAATTCTAGTACGCCAGAAAAAACAAAAACAAAACAAACTTGAGTGATAATACAAAAAGGCCTACAACGTCAAATTACATTTGACACGATTAGTGTGACAATCTGTACATACTGTGACAGTGATAGTTAAGAATATGGGGTAACTGAGAGAGAAAAGAAGTCCATTGCGAAGGAAGAAAATGCGCCTCCCCTCCCCCCTCCAAAAAAAAAAAAATAATAAATTAATTAAACGCCCGTCTCCTCTCCGATAATTTGTAACGATAAATATGCTAGTATACATCTTCTGATCATGGTTAGCGGTAACGGTATGGCAGTTCACGAATTATTTTCACCTTTTTATCATTTTGTCCTTAGTATTGTGTATCTTTTGAGTGACGGTAATCTTCTCTACTTTAAATTCAGCTCTTCGTCGACATCCATCCAAAAATAGAATCTGTTACAGTCTTTCAGCGATTGACAGGCGGATACAAGTGAACCATTATCATTTGTGTGTGTGCTTTTTTTTTCTGTATTTGTCCCCGATCTTGACTAAAGCGCCACCATTTTCTCCTGTCAAAAAATCCTTTACGAAGAATCGAAGATGAGATATGTTCACTTAGCTTTCAAACCTACCTGTCTAGAATCTTGCTCTTTTCTTCTCCCAAAGGGTTATATCGTTTACGCCTATCGATTGACTATCGAGTGAGTCTTTGTGGCGTTTGTTGTAGCTGATCGATTGTGCTGTATTGAATCGACCCGGTTTCAAAAAGTTCACAGTTACCCCCGAGCAGAGCTAAAAATAAGTGCATGTATACACTCCGGCATAAACTGTCAACCCGCTGGAGATGAGGTTTCATAGGAATTGCAAAGTATAGTTATCATACTTCAGCCGTTAAACTTTGTGACTGGAAATGGCTGAAAGTGTACTAATGTAGTAATGCATGACAGTTATGAACATCTCTAAAGCGTTGCTCTAGTAGGGTCCTACATGCCAGTTAGAATGGTTGTTTGTTTGTTTGTTTGTTTGTTTTTGTTTGTGTGGGTGTGGGTGTGTTTGTATATCTTATTTATGTATCTACATGTTATCTCCATTTTGATCCACGTATGGACCGCCAATTTGTCATCTAACAGAATACCACTTTCAGTCGATACGTTATAAGTATGATAGTTAGAAAAAAGTTAAAATGTTATTACTCATATTTTCCTCATTCAAAGGGTCAGCTTCTTCCATTTTATTCTGTATGGAAATATCAGAGCAACATATACCCTAATGATAATACATACACGCACACACACACACACACACACACACACACACACACACACATTCAAATTCAAACAAATGGGATTTTTTTCGCTCAGTTTCATTCATTATATCTATATACATCTCTAAACATAAACATAAGAGTTAAAACGCAGTGACAAAAACACGGCATTTCCAATGTTTGGAAAGGAAGGTCACCGTCAATTACAGGAGAAAAAAAAAATCCTTTTAACGCTCCTGCACTCCCTACATGACAAGAATATCCTTTAAGATATCACTAACATTAATTTTCACATTTACTGTAATCATTTTCTATGTTTCTAGCTGATTCAATCTCAAATAGCTCAAGATGATGAAATGGATGTATTAGTAGTTTTTGCACTTAAACTCGTGATATATTATATATATATATATATATCTATATATATATGCGTATACATATATTACATTTCTAATACTCTATATGCACCATCTCCGAAAAATTTTGAGCCCACCGTTAAATTCTCCCCTCTTACCCCTGATCGGCTAGAGGAACTTCGAGTAGGGGATTACGTCGTGCTAAGCCTACCGAAAAATAGGCTCAGACGGGAGTAAGAATAGGTTTCAATTTAAAGAGCCTCTTCCAGCGAAACCGATCCTTGACCACAAGAAACGTGGAGGTTAAACTCCATCTCACCAGTATCCCCAGATTTCACTTACTTGTGATGTCCATGGCCACTGGTCAGGAAAGAGAATGAGTGAGATCGAGAGATTGTGTATATGTTTCCTTATCTCATGCCGAAGTTCTCGGTTATTCAAGTTTTCTCACAAATCATGATCTTGTTGCCACGCATGTCTTAAGGCCAAGGAGATGGTAGAGTTTTTGTTGAGATCCAGGAATCGGATTTTGATTTGTGTGTGTGTGTGAGATAAATTAAAACCACTTATGAAATATTAAAGAGCATACAATTCTATGAGGTATTCAGAGTTTATTTGAAAAAAAAAATCGGGTTTGAAATAACCGAGATGTCCAAAAACAAAGTAAAACAAAGTGGTCTTGATAAAAGGTGGGTCTCATCAGGACCCCTTTATTTGTGGATAACAATTTCAAATTCAGTTTTCATCGAATAAACTTTGAATTCCTCTTAAGATTGTTCTTATGTTTATGTTTCAAAAGTAGTTCATGATTATTTCACGAAAAGTTGGAAACCTTAAACCCTATCTCAACCCAAACTATGCCACCATCCCTTTAAACATTTATTCATCCTTCTTGTAGACGTGCGTGAGGGGAAAGGAGATGAGGAGGAGGAGAGGGAGGAGAGAGGATATTGACTCTTCTGGGATAAACCTCACTACTAACTGAAATCTTGAAAGAAAACAACACATTTTTTTAAAAAGAAAAAATATATGTTAGGAGTGTTATTTCACATTAGATTTTTGACAATCCTCATACATTTTGAAAGAAACCGACTTTCGGTACAATAAACTATAGAAACTTGATTCTAGAAACTTAATCGAGTAATAATAAGTGATAGTGCAGCAATCAAATCGATGACTTCGTGTGAGAGGACTCATGCTTAAAGTTCAGCACAAAAATAATATTAATGCTCTTTTCTCTTTGACGTCAGTTCGATACGAACACACAGCCTGCGGACGAAGAAAGTCTTTATTTGATGTGTTTTTATTGTAACGTCCGATGTTTAAGTTTAGATGTACTTCACGAATTTAATAAAAAAATAATAATTCAGACAATAACAAGGTTATTGTGGACGTACGTATTGATATATTACTTTTTGTCAATAAAGTAAGTGAAAGTATACTGTTACTATCTGATTTTAACAAGTGTGTTAGGGAAATTTCTCTTGGAGAATGGGTGTATTAAAACTTAAGAATATCGCTATCAGCACTGATCGGTGACCAAGTTGCAGAAAATGACTCCTAAACGATGTTTCTTTATCTTTACTGTGTACTACACTTGTTTCGGGGCTCCATGCAACGGTCAAAGACAGTTCAAATACATTTTGTCAAGTATTCTACTGCCTAATGAAACAACGGTCATAGAGATTAGGACATTGTGGGGATTCACGTTGAGTTTGAAAATCTGTGATTGACTCGGAGCTTTCGCAGCTCTGCTCCTTATTCGCTAACTCGGCTGACGATGATCTTTTTGGCTATCGTGTGGGAGTAGATTGGTGACGGGGATGCTCCGGGCTTACCGGCTTTCGTCGTTCCGCTGGCTAGAAAGGGTAGTACAACCATGGGGGTTGATAGCACGGGATTAGGGAAAGTGTTCCCTCAAATTGGATTACGAGCAATCCCGGGGTTCAATGACCGTGTAAAGCCCCACATTAACCTTTAGTCCAATTTGCAATGGTGAATGTCGGAGCTCGGGCGGATCCGACTCGAGCTACTGCTCAACTGCGACAGAATATCGACCAGCCCGGAGGAACCGACGACGAATATTTTAAGAGTTTGATCAATAGACAGCCCAGCTCTGCCAGTGAGATTTCTTCCCGAAGAGGAAACGGGGAGAATCTACATAAGATCTTTACCTGGTCACGGTGACTAAACAGGCTCTCTCCCCCCTCCCCCTCCCCCTCAATCCTCCCATCATATGAATTTACATTTGGGTTGCAGTTTGCCATTGTGATAACATAAACATTAAAGCTTGTTTGAATGTTGACATCATGGCGTGCGTGGCAAGCATGGCGCACTATTACGTAAGGTGCTTCTGCCTTCGTCCTTTCAGCCTAAGAAAGTCATTCTCAAGGAGAATGTGACAGCTCATTCTTGTTTTTGTTTATCTGTTACGATCGATCTTTTCTTTCTTTCTTTATTTCTTTTGTATTTGCCTAGTACGGGTCAAGAAGCCCCACTCGTTTTGTTTCGCCCTGACGACGCAGACGTCAATCAAATTGGCTTCCGCCAAGTGTGATTTTCCTCTTTGCCCTGTCCTTTGTTTTCCCCTTAAGTTCTGCGCTCTTTCTTGGAACTTTAATTGCCCACTTTTTCAGCAGCTTGATTAAGTTTAATAGCTTAATCATGGTAATTCCAAGAATTCGTATTTCAAGTTCTCATGTTTTCATCATATCACCTTCAACATTTAAGATTCTGCATTTGTCTATACGATGTGTCTAAGATTATTATCATTTTTTTTTTTAAATTCTGTCTACTATTGCACAAGGATACGTTCGGAGAACACGTGGAAACTGTTAAGGAGATAATGGTATAGTAAATAGTATATCTATATACCACCAATGCAATGTTAAATGTGTTTGTTCATATGATGAAAATCAGTTCACTTTTATAGTATTATAAGTATGATTATGATGGTGATGTTAGTGATTTTTGATATATTTGACATTATCATCATTATCATCTTATCATGATCATTCTTATCATTATCATTTTAATGATAATGATATCTATACGGATAAAAAATTTACTATCATATTAATCCGGAAATGATATGAGGTTAGGAATTCCGAAGGTTCACTGATTCTAAGGTTCTTTCATTCGAAAATAAGATAAGGTTAATCGTAAATCCGAATTCCACACCGTCTTTATACTATCTGATTAACGAACCTTCGGAATAACGAACATTCTTTCACTTTTGGATTAATGAACATTCGGAGTTACGAACCTTCGGAATAAAGCCACGAAAAATCGAACCCTTTTTTCATCTTCTGCGGATTAATGAACCTACATATAGGTATAGGGAAATTAGCGTGCTTCGGAATAACGAACCTTCGGTATGATGAAGCTTATTTCATTTTCGGATTAACGAACCTTGGGAATAACGAACGTCACCCGTATCTCAACGGAGGTGGGAAAAAGGCATTTCCCTGATCACTTTGTCGTTGACACATCCTTAGTGCTGTCGATGAGAATTCAGTCCAAGAGCAAAGGAGATAATAATTTCTCACACGAATTATCAAGATAAAATAACCAACACTGAGGCCTATGTACATTATGATACCAATCTTTGCAAACATCATTTTAAGATATGCATTAGAAAAAAAAATGTGACTTTGATCATTGTCAGTCCAGTGTCATTGTAATTGCTCTCTACATGGAAAAACGGTGCTTACATTACAGACAGCACCTTAACCATGCCGTTGCCCTTATCATCATCATCATCATCATCATCACCACCACCACCACCACCATCATCATCATCATCATTATCATCATCATCATCATCATCATCATCATCATCATCATCATCATCATCATCATCATCATTATCATCATCACCATCGTCGTCGTAGTCGTCGTGGTCATTATTCTTACTATTATTTTGTTGTTGTTGTTGTTCTGATCATTATTCTATCATCAATTTGACACATGATTAACCGATATACCGTAACAAACAGAAGTCAAGAAAGTGTTTCTTTTTTAATACCATTCCAAAGGACATGCTTTCTTAGCTGATCAAGTGACTGGGTAATTAATCCTAAATACTACCATGCAGCTGAAAGATTCTTGTCGTTTTGACATGCACCGATCATTTCTTCTTCTTTTTTTCTCCAAATCATGCTGCTTCAGCGTGAATCAACTTCGATTAATCCGATGCTGCCAATTGAATAAGGTTGCATGCAAGAATTCTGGACTCGAACTAATCTCAAACGGGTGATCTGTAGTCTACTTCATCGCCCATGCCCGTTCCTAACAGACGACGGGGAAGGGAATTTCTACTCCAGCCAGGCGAAAGATTGTATCGACTATCGACAATATGAAGACTAAGAGAGACCAACTCTCTCGTTTGTTTATTCTTTATCAAATTTGTTTTGTTACTTGTGCATCCAATTGTCAGTGGTCTCCGAAGTCTCAGTTAGGGAATCCACATTAAAAACAGCGGATAGCTTACAACGTCGACCACTTTTATGGTTTACCTTTAAAAGACAAGTCTTGAGGGCGGCGTCCAAGCATTTAAAGGGAACAACTACTTCGTCGACGCAGATCGAATTTTCTTTGTAATCCAAAAGTGCTCCCGCTACGTGAATAGGAGGATAACTTGAAAAAAAAGGTATAAAAATAAATTTCCTTTGGAGACTTCATGGATGTCCATCAAGATTTCAAAAACGGAAAACAAATCAAAAGAAGCATCATCATTTCAGTGGGGGGACAGTTGTCATGTACTTATATTTATATGCGTTTGTGAATTGCCGTAGCTCAGTGCCAGTGAAAGATTGAAAAGCGAAATTCGCCGACAACTTTGCATCGACTTCGTTATCGATATTTGTCGATATCTTTTCATCGCGTCTTTATGTAATAAATTATATAATTATGACCTTAGAAACAGAAGAAATATGATAATCGATTTTTTTCCTGTCAGCATACATGTACTGTATGAGGGTATGGCGTTGAGAAACTGTATCAGGAAAAAATCAACAACAAATATGTACGTTAAAAGAAAGAAAGTGCTATAACCCAAGATCCTTGGACAAAGTATTGTCCTTGAAATGCCACCGGAGATTACTTACATCAAAATAACGGTTCTCTCTATCCCTCTCTCTCTCTCTCTTCCGTACTCTTTTCTTTCTTTCTTTCTTTCTTTTTGTTTTGTTCTGTGACAAGATAATGTTGCTGTGAAGAGAGATCGAAGAGGAAGCGATTAAATGTCTTCACCAAACAAAACAAAAGTAGAAGAAAAATACTCCAGAGGAAAAAAGTACAACAATAATGTAAGGTGTCTCTTAGACATTGTCTGAGGTGAGGAATGTGATGAGAAGGTAAATGAGGTTGGAATGACTATCTTATACAGTAATCCCTTCACATAAGATAATGTGTCCCTTTATGGTGAGGGAAATATCGGTGCCTAATGCGTCGCTTGAGCTGCGCTGTCGAAAATAAACGCTGTAAAGAATTGTTGGAAGACAGTAGATGAAAAACTACAATGACTTAATCGTCTTAAGAATAATCAATTGATATAACTAAATGTGAAGACCGCAAGAGAAAACAAACCTACCAAGATTATTCAGTTGTACACGACGCCATGATATATTTCGAAATCTCAAGAGAATTTAAAGATGAATAATTACGTTACAATAAAACCGGGTTTCGCAAGACGAGATGTTAATAGATTGGAAAGAAAAAAAAAAACGCTTCTGCAGGTATACAACTAACAAAAATAAGGAAAAGCGGGGGCTGTTGAAGTGAGGACGATTAATAGAAATTGGGGGAAGAAAAGCAGACTGATTTAATAAGTAACCATAGGTGACAGCTACTGCGTATGCACAACTGTAATGATGATGCATGCTGCTGCTGATGATGATGATGATGACAGTGATCTTGATCTTCATGAAGATGGCGGCCTTAAGTATATTGATTATTGGTCATCTTCTAACTGATTGTTGGTCATCTTCTAATTGATTATTGGTCATCTTCTAACAAAGCAATCTGTACATTAATACTGATACACTGATCCTGGTGATGACCATTAGCTTATCAACGTCTAAAGGCCTCTGCAATAGTATTGGTTGAGGAGATGATTCAACTTCTTGCAAGATACTTAGAAACCACTCTATGTAATGCTAACGAGCATGCAATTCTGATAGGAGTTCAAAGTTTAGTTGATGAAAATTGGTTATGAAATGGCTGAGATATCTACAAACAAAGAATAAACGAAGCGATCCTGATAGAAGGTGGGGCCCATCTTTTTTTAGCATCGTTTTGTTATGGAAATCTTAGCCATTTGAAAACCAATTTTCATCCAAGAAACTTCCAATTGCTCTTAGAATTATTGTGCTCTTTCATATTTCATAAAAGATTTCTCATTATCTCAAAAATCATTATCAAACAAACTTTGGAAACCTTAAGCACCATCTCAATTGAAAATGTGCCATTCCTTTAATGATTCTAAATCTATCTCATGCACCTTTAACAGTTTTTTTTTTTTTGAATAACAAGTAATTATGTTTAAAGTGATGTCACACTACGATACTGGTTATAATGGTACAATGCCTGATGTCGAATTCATGGTTATATTATCTTTCCACAATTACTATATGGAGATATCAGCTGGCTTTGTTTGTTTTTTGTTGGTTTGTTACTGTTTATCTAGTCGTTGCGTATCCACGTTACCCAACTTGTTTCGAAGTAAGCCTTCCAATCTTTGTGCGTATATTTAGAGTGCATAATGCTGCGATATGACCATAATATAACTTAGCATCGAAATATTCCTTCTTGTACTTTCCAACTCGGCAAAGCTCCTTTACTCTTTGTATTCTTTAATCACATACGCAGAGCTGAAACCTTATTGCTATATGTACAAGTTTTTTTAAATGAAATTTTAGGAATCGATTTTTTTTTTTTACTTGTGAGAGAGGGAGAGCGTCCTTGCGAAATAACAGCAAGAGAAGAAGAAGGACTCATTAAGCCACGAGCATGCCAGTTCTGTTGATTTTACTCATTGTTATTCGATGAAAGAGGCTTTTCCAATTGTCTTCTGGCTTTTCTTTTCTTTATCCTTTTTTTTTTTTTTTACATTCTTCGGTCCTCAGACGTGGAAAATGAAAGCCGATCAATACGGCGAAAGAATGACTTTCTTTCAAGGGGAAGGGAGGGGGATGAAGTTTCCTGGCGGGTCTTTGCCGGATGCCTGGCGCCTGGCACAAGAATCGAGAACCCGGGTCGTCGATACCTTCAACCCGGCCGCTGGAGCCCGCGCAATTTGTCTCCAGCATTCCGACGATTCGCTCCCCTCCGTTGCTGTCAGTCCCTGTCCCATTCAAAAGCACATCTTTTGGAGAGGGGGTATTGATACCCTGCATGCATACCAATCTAAACAAACAAATGTGGCTCTTTTGAAAGGTAAAACGGGATAAACGCTTTCACTCGGTTGGAAGGTCTGCCGGCACTTAATCTTGTCGTTTTGGGGAGCTATTGATTTTCGTCTTTTCAGTGTCCCCCATCTCCTTTTTTTTTCCTCGATCTCTTCAGGACAGTTGCTTGCTCCAGGAGATAATCCGATAGTTCCGTCTTCATCCACTGGAACTCTCTACCCGCCCGTTTGCTTTTACCCTTAATTTGGTCTGGTGCGCGCGAGACCAATCAAACGTCGAAAACAAATTAAAGAAAGACATTCGAATACCTTTGCTTTGTTGTTCGCTATTAATCGGTCAAAAACTAAAACCCGTGTAACGAGAAACCATCTACTCTTACAATATCAACTATCAATTTTAAGTCGTCGTATAGGTAGTAATTTTTGAACTGTACACGATCTACCATATATTATGTAAGAGGTTTTAGTCACATTATTGTCTCACCATAATTGAAGAGACAATCTCCTGTCATTTAAGTAGTATATTCAGCTTTCCTTCTTTTTTTTATTGGAGGTGCATAGTTACTGGTGCGTTTAGGTCAATAGTTTGAGAAACTCTGTTTAGTTGATCGTTGATTATTTAATTTTTTTTTAAGTGAGCGAATGTAATGTTTCCATCTTTGGAAGCCTTGTCAGTTGTTCTATATATTAAAGTAGATTGTCGTGCCAAGTGAGAGTTGTATATTTTTTGTTGTCGCAACAGAAATTTAGTCTTCCACTTTGAATTCTGCGCTTGGTGTCTTATAGGAGTTGTCTTGATGAATGTTCCTTACTTTCGTTAAACCAGCGTGACATCAATCAAATATATATCACCACTTACTCGATCAGTTTTAACATCCATTACTTAATGATAATCAGCAGTTTCACCCCCTTTCCATCCATAGCATAATTTTTTTCCCCTCTCCTCAATACCTATGTAAATTCATACCGTCGATTTATTGCTTTATCCAACCCTTCCTCTGGAAAGACGGTGACATCTTGAAACATTAATCTTAAAATAAAACTGTTCTAAGGGAGGGGCAGAGAAAGTGGGAGAAATGATAAGGAAATTAAAAATGAAGAAGCGATTGTTGAATAAAGGAGAAAGATGAAAATGAGAAAGAGAGGGGTGGAGAGAGAGAGAGAGAAGAGGAGAGAAGAGAATGGAGAGAAAGGAGGAACATGTCTGCTCCTTAGCTTCAGCGCATCCTTACAAAAAAAAAGTAACTGTAGCCAAGATGAATTGAAAGACAGACAGAAGTCAATAGGAGTGAATGCGGGCGCCAACCTGAAACGAAATGGGATTACTATAATAGATCCGGGAGTGAATAGGAAAGGGGTACGTAGAGAAGGCTATTATGTAATGTTTGTTAATGAGACCACAAAAGCCAGTTATTATACCCCCCGTTCTTTTATCTCGTTGGTCACAAGGTAAGGAGTACGAATGGCCGGCGAATGTACTTTTTGGCAAAGGTCAAACAGGTAAAAAGAAAGCCAATCCCGTATAATGGCTTGAAAGGCAAATAGGAAGAGAAGAAAAATGGGGGGGGGGGGGAGGCTAAAATGGATGGAGGGGTGCCGGAGAAGGTGGTTACGGTACATTTTGTTTGGTGGTGAGGTCGGAGAGCGGAACACGATTGACGTGTTGAGTGTGGTGGAACGGTGTTGATCCCTGCTTTAATCGAATCACCAGGGCTATTCTTCGGAGGAAAATTGTCGAGTACCCTTCGGCTATTGTTAGCCAATCCACAGCTTAAAAGAAATGAAGACAACGACAGGAATTTTAGAACGAAAAACCCGAGGACTTCCAAGAGACAAATAACTTAAAAACAATATATTCTTTTTCTCCTTTTGTTTCTCCATGCAAAGCACAAGCTGTGGCGCCTCTTCACTCCACTTTACCACTTTAATTTTGTTTTCCTTTTTCGGCGCCTTTCTTTTTGACGTTAGATAAGTGAATGTCCGTGGTGCACTTCCGGTGAAATTAACTCTAACCCTAAGCCAAAATTATATCAGTAATGGACTACTTTGATAGTAAACATATACTGCCCACTATAATTCTTAATTCTATCTAAACATCTATCAAGAAGGAAACAAATATTCCAGTAATTATATCACATGTTCACTTTCTGTACCCTCGTCATTGCGTCACATATGGATAAATTGTACTTTACAAGCTATTTTTCTTATGTCTTCCTCCATGATAATTTATCGTATTTTTTGACAAAGATAAAAAAGAAAATGTATTTTTTTTTATTATAAAACATGTATTTTGTAAGATTCTTTTTGTTAATTTTTGTAACGATATTTCGTTCGCGTTTTATCATTCATGACTTATCATTAGAAAATTGATTAAATCTCATCAATCTATCTATCTGTCATGTACATATAAAATGTTTGTAGGACATAATATGTATGTATGATTATATATATATATATATATATATATATATATATATATATATACACACACACACACATATATATATATATATATATATATATATATATATATATATATATATATATATATATATATATATATAAACATTCTCTGAATAGGCATTATTTATTTCAACAATATTTGTTATTAGTCATATAATTGAATAATCTGGGGATAACGGTTTCTCTTCAACGACAAAATAAACATCGAATTCAACTTGGGAAAATGTGCTTGACCCCTGCGATTGGCTCCGCCTTTTTGACGAAGAGAGAGAGAGAGAGAGAGATGAGGGTGGAGAGGACGGGGTGAGAGAGAGAGAAAGTGACATCTTTCTTTTTTCTTTCTTTCTTTTCCTCTTTCACCTGTTATGCAATCATGTTTCCGTCTGGCATTGAGCACAAAACTCGGACGCACATTCTGTCCAGTTTATCAACCTTTCCTGCACTACCCTGAGTTCACGGTCTGCCAGCCAAGGGAATACTTCCAGGCAGACAGGACGAAGGGGTCGGGGACACTGCCCCGTGGAGTTTGGGTGGAGCTGGCCAGGCATCAGACTGACTCGGCCGTTCGAAGAGCTCGGGCGAATATACTGTCGTCATCCTTATCGATGACGGAATGGGAGAAAAAAAAAATGTCACGTGACAATGAACAAGTTTGTAAAGTTGAAGACTAGATTTATATCTACTTCATTGTGATTTGTTAGATTCTAGACAGCAGAAGCAAAGCGCAGTTTCTGTTAAAACACATGATTCTATGGACGCGAAGAATTTAAGGCTATGGGCACAAAATGGTGAATACAAAGTAAACGATGATAAGCGAAAGCAAGAGATGTACATCTAATTGAAGATGTGATATTTCCCTCATTACAGCATCATTACAAAACCGCGAAAGGCACAGCGATAATGTGTTACAACAGCGTATATAGCATCAAAAGAAAACATCAAAAATAAAAAAAAAAACACAGTAGATATAAACGTTCCTCATAGTACATTGACCTTATACAGTGAATGTATAGATCCAGTGTAGCGTGTCTTCTGGTGGGACACCTTAGAATTCCCTGGTAATCCTCATTTTATGAAGAAAATACGAAAACAAGATAATTTAGGCTATTCAATTAGGGGGGGGGGGTTGTTTGCAGTGCACGGAGGAAATTTTGGTGAGGACAAAATCCAGCCTGCGAAATGTAGGCAATGAATCGGCAATTATCAAGTGATACTTATGTTATTCATCTCATCATCACAAATAAACGGGCGCCTCTTCTTTTCCTCTCCTGTTTTTAACCGCTTTTTTTGAGAAAAGCTAGCATTATAGTTATCTCGTCTTATTGTTCTGAAGTTACCACAACTCAAATCCACTCTGCACGAGGTGAATCGAGCAGTTTGTTGCGGTTGCACAGCGATAGGAGCTGATTTCCCGCAAAATGATTGAAACCAACAAAAACACGTACGCCGGTCATTTAGCTTGTATGAACTATTCAAATGGTGACACCACCGTGCATTTTCCTTATACAGCAGCTTTGCCTGGTGAAGACTTGAGCGATGAGAAACTTAAGCAACTCATGAAATATTATATCTACTGCTGAAATATCAAAAAATATCCTAACATTGAGTAAAAGTCTGTACAATTCCCGGCAAGATCACCTGTCTTTACAGTCATTATTGTAAGCAGGGCACAGCTTTGATTCTTTAGATGCAACTTTATTTCAACTTCAGCATTCATTTTTCAAGATGAATATCATCTCATTCCGCCAAGTTTCTGTTTTTTCAGATTTTTTTTTTTTAAATCGGATACAAGGGAAAAAAACAGTTGTCAGAGCTGGTCACGCAATGCCAACTAAAGATACAACTTGATCAAATCTAAATCAAGTTCATTACTAACTTGTTACTACGTCTTGAATCATTCAATCGTATAGAGACTGGGAATAAAAGTATAAGGTAATAATACTCTCTCTCTCTAGCATCAACTTTGTTTTTAATCACTTGTTGTTGTTGTTGTTGTTGTTGTGTTGTTGTGTTGTTGTTGTTGTTGTTGTTTAAAGGCGCGTCATTCAAGGTTGAATATTTAAGTCTTTATCTTTGTAAATGATTTCCCATTTAAGTAGTTATTCTCAGAAACAACAACAACAACACACACAAGAAATGATTCACAATGAAACAATTATAAATTATGTAGCGGGGATCAGTCTGCTCACATACGGTTGAGACAGAGAGAGAGAGAGCACCCCTGCAGAAATAGGAAGAGGATCACTCACATCATCATGCCAATTTAGCCATCGCCACTGTCTCTGGAACAAACAATACAAACCCCTTGCAGGAAGCGCGAGAAACCCGCCTGATGGGTCTCCGACTATACGACCTTTCTTTTTCTAGAAACAAAAAACAAACAGAAAATAGAAACCGTCAGCCTTGGTATAGATTTATAAGGTCTCTCGCGAGAAGACATATTGTGCAACAAGTAAGTTTGTCTACCCCTTGTGATGTCGTGAATAGTTTTCTTATATTTCTCTTTAAAGTCTCAGATCTTGTTTTTCTGATACCTGGGGTTTATTCCTTGCCCTTAATTCTTCTTCTTCTTTCTCCTCCTCCTCCTCCTCCTCTCCCTCTCTCTCTCTTTGATATCCTTTATTTATTGTTTTCGTAACCTATTCCATCCCATCTTAAATCGCGCTCCTCTTTCTAGCTCACCTTATTTACCTTGCAGTCACTTTGCTTTGTAACAGGTTTTTAGTCATGATCGTTCTCCTCAGTCTCTCTATATTTTCACGACTGTCCGTCCAGCCAATATATTTCAATTCAATTTACTTCAATGAAATTCAAATTTATCCTAGACAAAATATAATAACATACATGGCACTCTATATTTTTGCAAAAAAAAAAAAGATGTGAAATGAACAGAATGTACAATAATATCAAAACAATATACTGCATAATATTGAAAGTTAAGGTAATTAATTTTGTAATGGTCAAAGTGAATGATATGTAATGTTGTTTCATTGCAAACATTTACCACTTATCAATCCTACAGTTTGTGGTCACATATTGCCCTAGGCCACCTCTCGCCTTTATTCTTTTGTTTTTCAACGATGTTTATTAATTTCCATTAAAAAACAAAAAACAAACTTAAAGCAAATCAAAGACAATATCATAGAGTGGTACTGCTGTAACAAGGTAACATAATTTGGACAAAAATAACAAAAGAACCATATTTTTGTGCACTTTTTTTTCGCAGAAGTAGAATTATAACTTGGTAATAATCCTAAACAGATAACATCTCATCTGTTCAATTACAGTGCACTCCCGTTATAACGAACAAGATTATAACGAAATTCCGATGACAACGAAGTAAAAATTCAGGCCACTGGTGCTCGCCTATATATTTGTATTGTTTATTTGTTCGGTTACAACGAAAAATGTCGATATAACAAAAGAAAATTGCCGGTTCCGAGGACTTCGTTATAACGGGAGTCCACTGTAACATCAATTAAGATATAGCAACAACAACAACAACAACAACAACAACAACAACAACAACAACAACAACAACAAAACTTTATTGTACAGCAAAACAGAATGGAATCATGTCATGTGTAAACCAATCAAGCCCACTCACCCTGCAGCTCTCCGCAGCTGTCCCCTTTTATACACACGTGTTCACACAGATATATACACACGCTTGCTTCGTCCGTCCGTCCGTCCCGCCCCACCCCACCCCACCCCACCCCACCCCCTCTCTCTCCCCGTGATATTGTACCAAGCTATGCGCAATTATGCGATGGATGTTTTATGACTTTCACGACAAGACAAAAATTTCCAGGGTTTAAATGTGAAATAAAACTGCTTATCCGATCATCTGACATTAAACCCGTCAGCGCTCACTACCTGGGGGCATGTATAATCGTCACTTCATTCCAGTATAATCAATCATCCGACCATTCAACTTCAAATGAATAAGAGAATGTACATCTGGGGGCATTTCACGAAGCATTTTGTCCAACAAAGTTGTCGGAAAAATTTGCTCTCAGCCAGTCAGATGCAAGTATTTCAATAGCTTGTAACAGTTTGTCTGAAAAATATCCGACCAAACGCTTAATGCTCCCCTGTTAAGTTGAGAAACAAAATGATATTGACCATATACAATCCGTTTTCTGAATACAATGTAGTCACTAAAGATTTGTTTCCATCTGGATTTCTTTTCTTTGTTAGTTTGCTTGACTCTCGTGTGAGCCGATTTGCTTCATCTTTCCATTCATAACAAATCTTATCAGCTGAAAGTCGCCATTATAGGAGCCCATCAAACAAGTATTACTACAATAAAACACGGTTTCGTCCCGTGATTTCGTAAGGCGCATAAAAAAAGACTTCGCAGACTATACCGTATGTCCCCCCCCCCAAAAAAAAAAAAAAAATTACAATGGGACCCTCCGCAATGATATCTTTAAAAATAGTGAATCAATCCAAATATGAATTCAGGGTATGAAACTATAACTCATTGCCCACATCTTACAGAAAAGCCCATTCGATTTGCTTCAGTGGTCAAAGAGAAATGAGGAATTTTGTAGAGGATGTCAAGAATCTCTTCCCTCAAAGTTCTGTCTATTGCATTCACACACAAAAGCATCGAAGTGCTAAACTTGGAAGAATCAGACTCATGACATGCTTTCCAACATTCCACATTTTTCTGTGACCGCTTAACCAAATTGAATGGAGTTTTCTGCAAAATAAAGCTAAAATGTTACATTTCAAGACACTGAAATAGCATTTAGACTTAATCATTTTGGGTGTTATCAATGCGAAAATCTGATTGTAATTCTTTTGGGACATACTGTATAGCAATCACTCGAAGACACAAACAAACAAGAAAGATAAAAACAATGAAAATAAAAGAACAACAAAAATAGCAACTACACAATGGCAAGCCGATACACATGAGGTTTAATATTCTTCAGTACAGACAGATTACTTTGATCAGGGAGGCGGGCCCATGCCTTCCTGCTTTGACACACTAAGTATACACACACATATACTCACAAACAATTACATCCCTACCATGATATAAACTAAGTATAGAATGGCAGGTTATAGATTATTTAGGTTATTTTTTTAGCCACTATGCCTTTAATCGCCTTTAATTTCAATTTCAATTTCAATTTATTTTCATATTTCTCTGCAGTGAAAAAAAAAGTGCATCAAATATGATATGATGAAATAGAATTACGATTAGTTCGCAAGCTTGCATGTACAACAGAATATTACTGACATAAAACATGGCGGTCAAATTTTGAAACTAAGTGAAAATGCTAGAGAAGTGCGATGAAACTTATCATAAGCAAACTTGTTAAGCGTTAAGCGTCGATCCCAGTAGAAATCGAGTGTGAAGAACAAAATAGGGAGTACGAACCTACTGAAAACCAAACCAAAGACAAACAAAAACTTGCAATGATACTCAGGGCTATAGAACATTCTTCTCATATACATTTAGAGGAGAACAAATTTGACTTCATTCTAAGCGGTTGCTAAGAAATAATTGGATAACTATACAAAATATAAGCAATCAACCACGGGAACGATATTAGGCCACTAGGATAAAATGCCTTATACCAATTTATTAGTAGCAAAAGCACGGCTACTCTGGGGAATTGAACCAATGATCCCATGATTGACAGTCAGTGATTTTATCCACTGAGCCACATACTGCCCCTATCAATACATTTGATACATTGTTCTCATTGAGAAAAAAAAAGAAAAGAAAACCTTTGTCCCGTCTTTCTGAAGAGGATTTGACTTTTCTGACAGGTAGACAAGGAGATTATGATAAATTTTGCGACATTGTGTGAATGGCTGATTTCAGTGATTTATGGCGATTCATTGTATCCATTTCTTTTTTTCTACAGCGTCCTTTTTTGTTGTCGCAACATGCGATTATAGCAAGCTCCAGGCAACGCCAGACAAAATATGATTTAATCAATATCCCAAGAGATACTTTAGGCAGTATCATTTTTTTGTGTTCCGTTTCCTGAACGACCCGCCCTGTGCCAATAACTGGAGATAGTTCACGGTGGTATGTGTATATGGACTGCAGCTGCTGTGTTTTGTGTTATGATCGCACGTGGATCAATTGGGACGACCCATGACTTGCAGTGGTCACTATAACATATCTTAAGAAAATATATATAAACGTACGAACTACTGCAATTATATTTGCCAGGACCATTGTAGGCTTTTGCCTATCTGTGATCGAGAGATCGCTCTGGAAATTTCCAATGTTGCATCGAATTGTTAACTCCTTAACGTCGAGAAACGCGTGCGGTTTCGTCTGATGGATCACGCTGAGAAGCCTGTATCATCATATAACGATCTTTCACTTGATTTTTGCTTTCGGAAATCGATTGTGCCGCTTATGAAGCCTTTCGGATATATATATATATATTTGTTTAATCTGAGACTACTCGTAATTTGGAAGCTATGAGGCTCTGAAGCGCCTGAAGATACTATCCGATATAAAGAGAAAAAAATCACAAAAGGGAATGACGAATTTTGTCCATCTTGAGAACCATCATACTATTTAACTGTAAAGTCAGTCGAAATAGGGACCTGTCGGCTAATTCGACGATTTGAAAACAATATTCTGCCTGCCATTCTGGTGATCACAACTTCGGTGTGATACCACAACGCCAAAAAGTGCAACCCGTTAAGGTTTGGCTGGAACTTCCTCCCGAGGCCACGGTGGTCCTTGTTCTGATTCAAGGGCTAAAATCCGTGAAAATGAACCAATTTTCGTTCTGCAGAAGTAAATCTTTTCCATTGATTTTAAAGGATGACCTACAAACAGAAAATGTTATAGAGTAAACTTGAAACAAGGCCTGAAATAATTGTCCGTATACTCTTCAAGAACTCGTCAAGGATGTCGCATTTCAACTTTACTGTTGAAGTGAATTACGGGAAACATTTCACACCAGACCCTTAACGAAAATAATTTGTTTGTAATGACGTGGATAATCATGTCATCGTCGAAGTATAGTTGATATCGAAAGAGGTGGGACGAAGGCGTGACTTAGCAGGCATTTTTCTCACACTGGAGCTCATTAATGCATTCTACAAGGTTTTTAATCATGATGTCTCGGAAGCGCAAAGAAGGAGGGCAGGTGCTGGAAAGGGATGACGGCAGGGGATCAGCTGACACAGGTGCGTATGTCATTTCTTGTATCATGAAATCATTTCCACTACAGCCACCTAATTCTCCTGTTCCCTCTTCTTTCCTCCTTGGACAGCAATTATTCCATAATCGCAGCAGGCAAAGCACGCGCGAAGTTCTGTAGTGGGTAGTGAAATGAGAATGAAAATAATTCGAACAAACATCCGTAAACTGATTGAAAAAATGAACGACACACGTCACTATAGACACACTTCAAAGCACAGCGTATACTTATTGTAGATTGAGAACATCCTTAACCATTCTTATGGGAAAGTCGAAAGGGGTGGGGTGCATTGGCCCTTGACCCCCCCCCCCACACACACACACACACTCACACACTCACACACTGTGAACGTTCCACCTTTCCTGATAATTACGAACTATTGCAGTTAGTAATATCAAAAAAAGGAAAGAATAACTCTGGTACACCATAGGTGAAAGCTTGGTCCCTTCAGATTCCTCTTATAGGCGAAGTAATACAGTGTTCAATCTCTTCTGGTTGCCTGCTTGGTGCAAAGCCATGTGTGTGCGTGTGCGTGTGCGTGTGCGTGTGCGTGTGTGTGAGGGGTGTGTGTTTTAATTTAAGAAATTGGATATCATTATACGCGCTCGTGAGAATCTGGGACTTAGATTGTGTATTCATGAGTGCTTCGAACTAGGGATCCAATCACGACTAATCACTAATCCCGCTTTTCAGTCAAAAAAAGAAAGAAAAAAAAAAAGTGGTACCGGACGGAAAACGCAGCGGGTACGGACGAGATCGATAATGTGTTGTCATTCACTCACAATATGTCGCAAGTGTCAACATGACACAGAAGATGAATGTTCATTGTATGGTGACCCCGCATTGCATAGTCTTCTTTATTAATTTTTTCCCCAGCCAATGAAGTATAGCGTGAGAAATTGTCAGGACTCATTGTGACACTATTTGTTCCATGTTGAAGTTAGTTAAGTTGTTTTTTATCTTCTTTTTTCACACTCCACATTGATCAACGATGACGTTATAAAGGCAGTCATCGCGATCTTGGTAATTACATGGTTGCAGACTTGCTTTGTCTCGAAGCGTTGTAATGTATACATTATTTGACATTGCTATTCGTTATCATTACTCTCATTATCTAAATTGATGATTCTTGCGTCGAGTTATTGTTATTGCAACTGATTTACGAATTGCTCTGAATTGACGTGAATAAACACCAATCATGTCTAATTCTAATCGTGGTAAAACGTGGTAAAACTTTCAGTGTTATCAGTAACATTGATATTTCATAAATCATAAGGGTCTTTAAGTTTCCTAAGATGATTTATTTGGTGGTATATGCGGGATTACCACTGCTCCTTTAAAGTGCCGTCCCAGTATCAATGTCCCCGTCACATCGCAAAGTATCTATCTATGCATCTCATTCTGGACGAAGCTCGATCCTTGCGCTCAAAGATTATAAACACGCCGTTCTGTAAGGTGGAGGAAAACGTCTTACAGGTAGGGGATACCTTTTACAGAACTCCCAAAATGCAGCAAAACATTAAATATGAACCTCAGGGGACTTGTTTAGGCCACTGCTTAGAAATTTGGAAGTCAACAGTTATCTACAATTTGAATAATGCACAAAACTCAACTACTCAGTAGTTCTGTGTGTCAGCCACACTTAAGCCTTTTTGTTCCAGTCTTCTGTATTTTTTATCTATATAAACACAAATCTAAAAGTATAAGAGCTGATGTAATTAAATATAGAGTGTGTGGCAAGAATGTATATAGAAAAGTTTGTAAGTTTTGATGAACTTTCTTCACAAAATATACATGATGGACACACATGCAGTGCATGGGTCTGCAAAGGTAGCCTAGTAATGTACTGGAATTTACGGTGAGCCCCGAAAAAAATTCAATTCAAAATCTAACGGTCAATAAAAATGTACTAAATGTTACCTTCCACTTTCAATACTTTATGGGAGTTTCTAAAATGATACTCTCTTCAACATACCACTGTGTTTACACAACTCTTCATTTAAGGTATGCAAATGGGATTCCCTACCATATACAATGATATATCCAAGGCGATCTTTTTCTTCACCGAAGTATACTTTGGTATTATGACAGAGAGTAAGATATAAACGGCGTTTACGCTAATATAGGCCTATACTTTTTCTGAATTCTTCTCTGCCTGTGCCCTCTCCTTTGTGATGAAAGTTTACAAGGTAAGAGATCAGTTTTGACGTATGTCTCGCTGGTGATAAGTAAGGATTTATCGTGTGTGTGTGTGTGTGTGTGTGTGTGTGTCCTAGAAAGGTCTGCTTTCAACAATGATATCGATTACTATACTTCTTGCTCTGTTTAATGTGCGTACGTGAGGTGCATTTAAAGAGGTCAACATTTTATGTGCACACATGAGGCCGCGGTAACCATATGTTGTTGTGTTTTTCTACTATCTGCTGAAGATGACAATTCAACTTCTCACATGGTAACAAGAGCGACGCTGTTAGAATGCCAAATGTTAGGAATAGGTTGGCCCATTAATGGCCATTTAATGAAGGTTTATGGCGCAGATGCAGATCAGTAGCTTGCGTTGTCTGAATCGCGCAGTGACATTCAAGAATAAACACAAGAAGCTTTAGAAAAAAAAAATCTCTGTAAAATGCGGGAAAACGGAATGGAGGCAGCTGCAAATTTTTAAGACAAAATTTGGGGATAGATGACAACAACTTTAATCTTGAAAGGGTGAGACTGTAATGCAACATTGTGGGTGGTATTGTCAAGCTTTTACTTTGTATATACACTTATATTTCTTTTTGAAAATGAAAGTAAATAACTGAAATACAATGAAGTGAAGGTTCATCGGTTATTTTTTTCTATTTTGATAATCTACAGGTAATATGCAAACATTTATATGTCTTTTTTCTATCTAGACATTTATTGTTCAAGAACTGGAAGCAAAATATCCAAAGGAGAAAAAAAAAACCCAAGTATCATTACTTCAATAGTCCTGCTTATCTAACAAATAATAAAACTTAGAATGGTTTGATCACTTTTCAAGAGAAAATCTCCCCCCCCCCTGAAATACATGAAGTCTAAAAGAAAGAGAAAAAATCCCTACAAAACGATTTAAAATGACAAAAATCGGATAAGAAATAAGGAAGATATAATGACATTTTGAAATTTCACATTTCTTTGGAAAACATTTTCTGATAATGATGTCATACCCTCACAATTTTTTATGTATGTTATATAATCCTATGAACCAAAATATATCATAGTTAACATTGTTCTTTTTTTTTTGGTGGTTTTAAGGCAACTTTTGCATTTATCTGTTTATTCAGATTTCTGTATATGAAATTATTGAGAAATTGTGAGAGCATGATACCATTAACTTGCTGATTTAATATTCATAACGATTGGTCAAGAATCTTTTCCAAAAAAAATCTGAAATTTCAAAATCTCATAACCTTCCTTATTTCTTATCCGATTTTGATCATTTCTTCAAAGTTTTGCAAAGATTTTTTTCTCTTTCTTATGAAATTGATAAAATTTTGGAGTGGACTTCTTTTTGAAGGGTTGGCATTGATCTCAAAGCAGTTTCGCTGCGCTTTCGTGTTTTAGACAGACACCACAAAACAAAACAAAAAACTTACAAGAAAACAAAGTAATCCTTGTGTGCGAACTTTTATTTTGTAGTTAAACTGTTAGCCCTCATATTCACTTATTGTCATCGTTGCCCCTGTGAGTTTAACCAATCTAGAGCCTATATACACTTACTAGACCTGGTTCAAATGTAAGCCAAAATCTTTAGAGGGTTGTAAAACCTGATTAGCACCAATGAATATCAATAAACGTAATTTCTCATGCGTTGATTGTTATGTAGGTTTTAAGCAAACATTCAATGTGCGATAACATGACAACATGGATTAGAACCACTTGATACCAATTCGAGACATATAGCAGTATATATAGGATGTTAATGAGTGTTTCTCTGTCCGTGAGCAGGTGAGATTGCCAACAAAGTTTGCTATAGACATACAAGGCTCGAATATTGAAATAGAAAATCAGTTGAAATCTTATCAAAATTACATCGTGACAGCATGCCTCACCTAGCATGACGAAGAAGTTTTGAGCTTTGAAAGCTACTTGAGTCAGATATGACTGTAGTAGTTGCTATTGACCCCTCCCTTTATTGTTGTTGTTGTTGTTGTTGTTGTTGTTGTTGTTGTTGTTGTTGTTGTTGTTGTTTTTTTTTTTTTTTTTTTGGGGGGGGGGTGTCAAGTGAACGTAAAAAGGGCCTATATACATACGACGGTGGGGGATTTAAACGGCTCTGTGGCGCCAAGTTGGCTAGCTGCGTGGGGCGTAGACCGACTATCCGTGTGCGTGCTCATATTATAGAGGATCGTGGTGGAATTAGCAGACGATCGAACGCGACAGCATATCTTCTGCAACTGTCAATGGAAGGGGTCGGGGGAGGGGGAGATAGGGAGTGTCGTGGCTACGGGCGGATTTAGTTAGGAACCCCTTTGGCTGACATTGATTCCTCTGTTCAAATTTGACCGATTTGTCAAGCATGAATAGAAGATCCTCTGCTATTATGGGCACACGTCACGAGCTTTTTTTCTTTCTTTTTCTCTTTTGAATCGCTATGTCAGCTGACGTGTCAAGGATTTGTGGTTTTTCGATTTCTATACAGAAAGCTCGTAGCAGCCAACGTGTACAGGCCTACCTCGGATTTATTTTCCCAGTTAAAATACAGTTCTTCAAGCTGCCATTCCCCATATCATAATAATAATAATCTATCCATTCTTCCTCCTCAAACACGTGCAACATGTACCATAGCACACAAAGTCGTCAACCTAATACTCTATCATTTCAATTGCACACGTGACTGTTTCATTCACCCCTCACAAACAAACTCTCTATTATCTACCTACAGTATCTATCTATCTGTCTATCTATCTCTCTCTCTCTCTCTCTCTATATATATATATATATATATATATATACACACATATATATATATTGCCTTCTTATTATTTCTATTTCTGTTCAAATGCATGCAAATTGGTTGCTATTTTGCTTTTATGTTTATGTCTCATCAAGCCCTTGAAAAAGGCTGGTTACACAGTCGAAAGCTTGGGAAATAAAGGCCATAGTGAACATCACTGCAACGTCTGCAAGTCATTCTTCCGTCACACACACACACACACACACACACACACACACACACACACATGTATATATATATATATATATATATATATATATATATATATATATATACATATACATATATATATACATATATATGTATATATATATATATATATATATATATATATATATATATATATATATATACATATATATATATATATACATATATATATATATATATACATATATATAATGTAATCTATCTATCGGTATACGTATATCTATCTGTCTGTATGTGTCCCTCTATTTCTCTATCCTTCACAAGAGTAAGCAGGTGAAAAATATTGTATAGTAACGAATATAGATGGGAATACAGTTAACTCAAAGCTGAAGAAGCATGTTAAAAGCGCTGGACGATGACAAATGATTACAAAGCTATGACGACAGGCACTTTGAAGAATATCATATTTGCGTTCACACGCCCACGCAAGCACGCACCAAAAGTGTGTGCGCAGGGGTTGGCGCCAATATGCAACTGTCAAAACTCCAAAAAGCTTGCTGTTATACCAGCGCCAGAGTGATGGGTTTTACTAATCAACTAACGGCTTTTCATTTCCTCCCTGTAGAGAGTGAGAAGCATATCGCCTGCTATGTGTCACCTTGGGAGCGCAGAAACAAAAAAGTGGCGCATGATTCCGAGTGGATTTCGGGGTTTCAGTTGAGTTGATACGCACATAACCAATTTCCATTCATCGCGAATTTTCATTTTCTCCCCCCTCTTTTGGGAGGCGAGCATCATCGGTCGCCTCAGCGTCGTATAGGTGCGTGCCTGTCACGCGACCTGTTTTTTCCACGCACGTCGGTCCGACACCGGCGTTCCCGCCGAAACCAAGCCGGCTATAGACGGTCAGCTGGTGGCGTGTATGGCATGAGTTGATTCGCTCCACTCTTACGAATTAAACCTACAATGGAGCCCATGTCAGCCTTATAAAACAATGGCCCTGACACTAATTTACGAAATCTATATCAGAGAAGGACATTTTTCCCTTCCTGAGCAATCACTTGTCCTTAATGAGTTTTTTTTTCCCCTCCATCTTTCTGTGACGGCCGGTCAATAATTTCTTTCGTGTGTGCCAAGATCTCAACAAATTACATTGCTCAGTCGCATCCTCGGTAACCAACCTTCTTTCTCACGTTGTGAAATAACCAAAATATTCACTGATTTCAGAGGGTGGGTGAACAATGAATAAAACCACTTGATGATGGATTGTTTTTCACCGACTGGGATTGCACAAACCACTTTGTGAAATAGCAACGAGTAAGAAAAAAAAAAAGGAAAAAAAGATCATCGTGGGTTTTCCACTGCCTGCTAAGAGAAAGTGCCATGCACACTATTTATATCATAGTGTCGAAAGAGAGATAGAAATATTGCAGATGTATCAGGATAAAATTACCGAGACAAAGAAAATGACAAGACAGACAAACAGACATACAGATATAGAGACAGAGAGAAAGAGAAAGAACGGGAGAATAAAAAAAATCTCCAGACAACCCCCCCACAAAAAAAAAAAAAAAAAATCGATAGAGCTGCCTGTTTAAATCTACTTCAGTAGACATGTTAAGTTAACTTAAAAACTTTGGAAGACAACGTGTTTACTCCTCTGCGAGATTCGACCACTTTCTCTTCAGTTATTTAGTCTTGTATTGCAAGCAAGAGTCTTCTTTTATTCCCTTTTTATTGGATTATACAATTTACGTCAGAATAAAGTTAATCAAAAACTTAGCCCACAATGCTTTCAGGACTCGACGCGTGGATGCAGGGCCACAACTTAATTGCCTTGCTATTGGTTATACATCTTCCTTGGACATTAATATCTTTGGACGAATACTGTCCACAAAAGCAACAACAAAATACAGTCATGTTGATGTTAACAGAGAGTTTACTCTTATCTCTTCTTTTCTCTCTCTTCTCTTCTCTTTAATTTCACCATCCCCATCAATCCATTTGAAACACACACACAAACACATATGCATAATCATTATAGATAATAAAAAAAACAACAACAACACAGTCACGTGTGAAACGACAGCGAGGACATCCAGAAAAAAAAAAATAACATACAGGGCGAAAGTTGGGAGTGTTGTAAGGCCTATATTTCACGGCTGTAAGGGACAATTATGTAATGAATGATGCATTTGTGTTTGCAAGGACATTGCTTTACTCTGTAATTATATTTGCTTACGCTCTTTGTTCGCCCTCAGATATGATTTTCATTACTTCAAAAAAAAAAAAATCATCTGACCTCTAAAATCTAAAACGAAGAGATTAAATGAATGGAACTTATCTTCAATGGAATTAATGAGACAAAAACCACCGGATCAATGATTGGGAGTGGGAGTGACTGTCAAACGAATAACATCAAGTGATGCAATATGGCCTCCAAGATCTAACGTAATCAGTTGTCATTACAGCTATACTTTTTTTTTTGGGGGGGGGGGGGCGCTGTGGCATAGTGGATAAGACTCCCGACCCCCGATCGGAGGACCCGAGTTCGAGTCTCGCTCAGCGCTTACGTCCTTGGACAGATGTTTTTACCCACAATGTCCCTCTCGACCCATGTGTATATAAATGGGTACCTGGCAACGCTAGGATAATAATACTGGTAGGGTCCTCTGGTGGAGCAGTGACAACACTGAAGAGGCTATCCTGGATAAATAAGACCTTATCATTATCATTATTATTATTACTTACTTCTGAAACACAACAGTGACATCGCCTGCGTGAGATTGCTGACATGACTTTAGGACAGTATATTGAGAGCAAAAAAACTTAACGTTTTCTTTAAAAAAAAAACAACGACAACCACGCGCTTCATGATACTCCCAACAAAGGATTATATTTTTCTCACACACGTTTACAATAACAACCTCCACAATAACAAACACACACCGACAAAAAATTTAACCTAATTAATGAAGAGATGAAAAATGGTATTTTCTTAGTTTTTATTATCATGGGGATGGGGGAATTATTATTTTTTTTCATTTTCAGTAACACAATTATTTTGGAAATATATTTGAAAACATATTTCCAACTGGAAAATTTCCCAATAACACAATCATTTTGAAAATTAGTTTCACGCACGCACACAAACACACACTCACTCACACACCTTACATACATACATACATATATATATATATATATATATATATATATATATATATATATATATATATATATATATCATACATAATAAATATGTCATTCATAATAAATATGTCAAACGCATAACATTTACTCTTGCTTCTGAAACATTATTCTTTCGAATGCACATAGAATGAAGAATAAAGAATGAGTAGTAGAAGCAGAAAAAAAAGAAGTAGAAAGATTTGATTTTTTTTTTATTTGATTTGATTTATTTCTGCATTCAATCAGATACAAATTGAATACAAATTTCAAAAGTACAGAGACGAAGGAAAGCAAGTGCAGTGAAATAAATCGATAACAGTACACAAATAGATACACATAGGCCCTAAGTGATTGAATTGAGCAGTATACATACACAAAAACATAAAATGAAATTTACAGTATTTTCAGTAAATGACAGAGATAATCGAATGCAGGAGACCACCATCTATTTTTTTTTTCATCGTAAGCGATTAAGCTTGAAATGGATGGGGCCTCAGAAAGAGAAGAGAGAGAGAAGAAGAAAACTAACAAGGTGAAGGAGGAGGAGAAGGAGAAGTAGACGAAGAAAAATATATAAAACGAAACATGATGCACAATGATTATTCAATTAGTTTATCCTTATGTGAAGGATTGTGATTTTTTTTTTACCATTGTTTATTTGGTTTGGAATGATTTCTTAATTGAAGAGTCACGGATCAATACATGTACACGCATTGCGTTGACATAACGTTTCTAGGAGTGGGAAGAATTTATGCATGAGGGCTTTTTTTTAATGTATCAATGTGACAAGCACAACCAAAGACAAAACAGAACAGAACGGAACATCATTAAACATATACAACACAAAAAGCACGCATATTATAACCTGTTTCCTATAAATTTGGTTGCCATGTAGATTTGATCATTTGAACACTGTTGCAAGAATTGAGAGGGCGGAAAGAAGCTAATGATATAATAATTATGACCTCTGACTTAAATATGTATTTACATGTTCTTTTCTTTGATTTTAGATCCATTAATTTGTGATCGATAAATGCCTTGATCCTACCGAGCAATATAGGCTTCATTTTGTCCCTAGTTTTCGTCTAGAGCGTAAGCAATTGTTGTGTGGATGGACCTAAACAATGACCAGTTTTCTTATTTCCCCTCGCTACGATATGAAATATGATTTTATATTTCAGTGAAGAGCGACATCTAGAGTTTGGCCTGATAATATCAACGACACGAGGACTCGAACGCTGGCTGCGGTTTGGGTTTGGTATATAGGCAACGTAGCGTACGTATAGGGAGCCCAACGCACTCACGGGGCGTTTCACACTGGATAAAATGACTTCAAGTGTAATTCCAGACCATATGCCCAAGTTGACAAGTTGAATATTAGTATGATGTCGAAAGTAAGAGCAGATTACAAAAATATGGAAGCTCCATCGAAAATCGGACTTCGAGTGAAAAAAGTTATGAAATAATTGGAGTCTTAAATGTTTTCATAAAACAGCGCTGTCGATTAAGTCCATCATAGATCAGTCGATCCGACATCATGGCCTCAAAATCACCCACTGGCCTGCAAATAAATATCCACTTAATTTCTTCTTTTTTTTACAATAATTATTGATTGACATGTTTGATTATTCCCCATTTTTTTGTCTTTGTCTTATAAGAAATATAATGTTGTGTCATGATAGTCATGGCTGGCTACACAATTGATGTAATCGTCTTTTTTTCCCTTTATCTCTTTTCTCTTCTGACTCAAAACTCTCGAAAAGTATGGTCAACCATCGAAAGTTATAAATCAGCTAGGCCATTGCAATGCGATTCTAAAAAGACGGTACATCCTGTCTAGATCGTAATTACGACAGAAGAAATAACGCATCCATCTGAAACTGACGTTTCCCAGGTCTTGGTCTTTGGGGTCTTATCTTACCATTAATAACAGTGTATGTCCCTTAATAAACCTCATCGACTCTGTCGTTGTCTTCGTTTGAAATTCTAAGCAATAGATATTATAGACAGAGAGATAGAGGATAGATAAATAGATAGATAGATAGATAGATAGATAGATAGATAGATAGATAGATAGATGATAGAGAGAAAGGTGGATAGATAGATGGATAGGTAGATATATGGATGGATAGACAAAGGATGGATGGATGGATAGATAGATAGATAGATAGATAGATAGATAGATAGATAGATAAAAAGTCTAATAGAAAAACACGTGCATGGCAACCAAAGGTTGCCATGCACGTGCTTTATTGCCCGATAAAACTAAATGGATTTAAAAATTAAAGTATAGATTGCAAGAAAGGGATAATAATCATCAATGAAACTGCCATCCTATAACTGAGAGATTATAGTATTTCTTGTAGCAAATAAGGATACAGAGTATATTCAATTCTTGTATATATTATGTATACAGCTATATGCATTAGTTACATGAAACATTTTGCTATATACAGTTTATATTAGAAACAGTAGTTGTAACAGTAGTCATGCGCCAAGGTGCTCACGCATGGGAAGAAAAAACGTATGATAAGAATGCTTCTTTACATCATCTCTCTTGTTAAATGTGTGTATTTGTGTGTGCCTCGTCGGTGGTTTTTTTTTTTTTTTTTTTTTTAGTTAGATGCTCATTTGTATGAGTTTTGTTCTTGATCATCATATCATTAATACAATAACACACATTGCTATCTTCAGTTAAAGCGAGTCAATGTACAGTCAACCAAGTGTGAGATAGCGAGAATCTGCCGAGCTACGCTTTTAAATGGAAACATCAAAAGATCTGTCTTTCTGAAGCGAATTAATCATTCCAGTTGTTCCCCAGTATATAAAACATGCATTTGAATATCCGTTTGTTGTTTATTTGCTTTTTTACCTCTCAATACATTATTGATTTGTAAATGGCTCGATGGCTTCATTTATTTACTACCTATCTAATGTGTTCATTTAGGTGTGTTGTGTATATTCCATGTCTTGTTTAATATATACAATATGGAAACGAGTGGTTTGATTTATTGATTACGTAAGTGCTTTTACAAACAACTAATTAAGTTATGACAGATATGTGCATACTTTGTTTCAAACTATCATTATTCTTTCCTGTAACAACTATTCAACTCCACTGACACATACAATGCAAGAACCATATGCCATTCTATCTTTTTTTTTTACCCCTTCTTAGTCCTTGCCTTTTATATCCATTTCAACTCGACAAATTAAGTTTATTTACAGTGATAGAAATAGGGGGGGGGGGGAGGGACTAAGGGATAGAGAACAGATACAAAAAAAAAGAAACAACAGCAGCAACCAACATCCGTTAGTGCGCGTTGCAGCCAAATACGCGTACCCCCTCTTATTTGTATCCCCGAAATCGGAAAGGAAGTTTTCTCGTGATTTATTTATTTTGTTTCTGTTTTGTCTAAGGCTTTATCCTGACATGCGCAATATCGAGGAATGAGAAAGAAAAAGAAAGAGAGAGGAGAGAGAGAGAAGAGCTATAGTGCCATAGATCAGCCTAATCAGGGGAACAACTGCAATGAAATTGCCCATCTGTTTACGGGTCGACGTAGAAATTTGGGGAAGGGAAGGGGAAAGAAGGGTGCATGAGGCAGTCCGTGATGGATGCCGTGTCAACACTGACGAGAAGACGGAGGGGGGGGGGGAGATATATACCAGGGATATTAGTAGGAGAGGGCGAAAAAATAAGAGAGCTGGAATATTAGGTGTGTGGATGGTAAAGATAGAATGATTGATTCTAACATTGCATTAGATTCTTTACTTTTGCTAGTCTGTCACAGAGAAACTGTGAGATATGTGGTGTGAGGAAAACAAGCAAGGAGGAAAGGAATTTAAAGGACATGAATACAAGTAAACGAAAAGAGCCACTGGAGGGTAGACATCATGTGATGGGTCCGAATGAAAGAATAAACAGATCAAAGTGAACAGAGGATGAACCTGAATATAATGTACACACACGATAACACACCCTTATATAACGTAATAATATATGACGTACTCATTATCATGATATAATTATGTTTCATCTGTGATCAGTACATCATAGTATTTTAACATGATTATTGGAATACACTCATATTCCTAATTGATCGACGTTTCAGTCCGACCATCTAATTATTTGTATATAGATCTATTCGTCTTTCCCTAAATGTCTTTATCGCTGTGTGTACGTATTGATATTACGTGCAAGTATTTTCTATGATTCAGCATTGAGAACTTGAACATTTATAATGATTTTTTTTTACTCTACAAAAGTAATGACAGAGACATGCAGGCAAAAAATGAAGAATATAGCTATATGGATAGAGAGAGAGTTGGAGGAGGAGGAGGAGGAGGAGGAGGAGGAGAAGAGGAGGAATTAAAGAGCACAGCGAGCTGATACCAGGATGATGGATGGACCGTATTTGATGGCGCTTTCCTAGGGAGTTCGCATGGGGCATTTTGTTACTTATCCAGGTCGCTATTAGATCAGAACCCAGATTGCGAGAGTAAGCAAATCCCTGGTAGCCATTTCGATGCACACACAAAAACAAGGGTCAAAAACACACTGTTAAGACACGTTCTTCATTGTTGTAGCTGTCACTTGAATAATGTTATCGAACGCCTTATCTGTGTCCGTTACGAATGGTGTAAAATCCCTGACCTCAAATGCAGTGTTAATCAAACACAATCTATGACATTGGCATGGTGTACATTGCTTCAGTTCCACGGTCCATACCATTACTCTATTCCTGCGAATAAGATCTAACTTGATATTTTCATAGTATAACCATTCATTATATATCGTCTTTGACGCTGGAATGACAATTATAGATAGTAAGAATGATAATAACAGTAACAGTGAGAGTAAAAAAAAAAAGAAAAAAGATTACAATGATGATGATTATGATTATAATGATAAGATCAATGATAACAATAATAATGTCAACGATGATAATCACGATTATAATCATAAATACTGCTGCTACTCTTCTATTCATGATAATGATAATTATGTAATAATAGATGTTGATTGACAAGGAATATACTCAAAGTGATCATCAACATCAATGTCGTCATAAGTGTGATCAGTAGTAGATGAAGTACCATACATATGCACTATCATTGCTTAAGGCATTTGTTCATCAAAAGCATATTTTTATATAGTTAATCATGACAACAATTCTAAATCTTGGCCATCATGTCCAAACGAAAGCAAAATACTGTCACAAGTAAATAAAAAAGAAAAGAAAGCTGATACTGCGATATCCTCAGCAGTAAATTACAGTTACAATATACGCTGTCTATCACATAATTTAGGGTAGGCCTACACGCCAGGTATGCTTTGTATATAGATATAAAATATTTACATGAAATATTTTGTACATTATAATTATGTTGGCACTTCATTATAGATATGTTCGCGTATGTGTGGGGTTTGTGTGTGTCTATGTGTGTGCACAATCATATCCCTATAGCGCATGTGAAATGTCTTTTGGATGACAACAATAATTCGTTTCTTCACGACAGACTCACAGTCATCGTCTGCTCGCCTCGCCGCTTCCGAGAAAAATGAGGCCTTGCTCTGGCTGAAATTACTTCCATACTTTACGGGCAGCGAGCGTTACTGGCGGGCGACAAAAACCGGGCGAACAGCCGGCCAGATGGAGTGCACAGTAGCTCATCCACAGACACAGAATAAATATAATTATCTGATATATTTGACTACTTTGGCATAATAGGAAGGCAAGATAGATACACGTGAAAAAAAAAAGTGTGTCGGCTGATATCTTTCATTTTTTCCCTGTCTGCAATCATGGGCTGAAAGATAAAACTTTGTACAGGGGTATTCTATATACTGCAGGTCTGCTACTACCTTTACATTTTGATATTGTTCATGTGCATGTGCATGTGTGTGTGTGTGTGTGTACGTATCCATGTGCCTGTTTGTAAATTGTGTCTACTTGAACACTCAAATACTATAAACAATGATTAAATTGATTATGCTTTCTTACAACCATCAAGGTACGTTAATCTTATGACTGCTGTTCCAGCGATTTCACATTTTTCTTTTTGTTTAGATAACAATACATTTCAATCACATATTGTAGAGGAAGATCATCGGTTTTGTTTCTTCTATCTGCGGTGGAATTGCAACTTCTGCTAAAAAAAAAACAAACAAACAAATAAACATGCCTTATACTGTGTCTCTTCTGTCAAAAAGCTACCAACACAATGTTCAACTAAATGCATTTTAAACATTCGATCTTTTAAGCCAATGTCCTTTTAAATAATTATGATTATGCGTAAATTCAAACATATTCCTACAGAATGTTTTGGCTTTTTCTTTTTTTTTCACTCTATGGTCCAAACATAATATGTATCGTTATGAATGCTAAACTCGCGTTGATAAAATACAATAAAATGTAAGGGGAAACAACCAGTGGTGACCCCCCCCAAAAAAAAAAACTAAAAAAAAAAAAAAATAGGTTAACGTATGACTGTTAGGCCTATATGAATGGTTTTTGCCTTTATAACCAAATACCTGTGTGAAATGTGTGAATATTGCCGAGACTCAAAGAAAGCTGCCGATAGAAATTGTGTACGCAAACAAAACAATGACCTTCGATTTATTTATTTTATTCGGTATGATTGAGCCCGGCGTTCGCGTCAGATCTAATAAGACTATTCACGTTGACTCCTTCCCAGCATGACGTACGGCTCTCACGTTATTCCAACATCAGGAATCCGGCGGTCGTCTGCTCACTATGTGGCGCGCTTTTATCACGTCGTCGGATTGGTGTTAATGCGTTAAAACTCCGCGAGTGACACGTGAGCGCACCATTACACCATGCGTGCGAGCGTGTGCGCGTCGAGGGGTCACAATGACTAAACCGGGAGTAGGGTAGCGACTCTGCTGTGGACAATACCCAGACAACGTTGAAAGGTTCTGACGTTTTAATGGACATGCGTAATTGATGGAATAACCGTGTTTTCGCGGGAAAAAAAAAAGTAGGAAAGAGCGCGAGAGGGAAATACTTAAAAATAACCCCTTGTTTTTAATAGGGCTGGTAAAATCCTTGATCAGTGATGGGAGATGATTAACAAAGCTAATTGTGAGAGATTTTCCCCTTTTAGATGGGGGGGGGGGGGCGTCCTACTAAAATAATGTAGTATGATGCCTCACAACATTTTGTTAGGCCAAAATTCTTATTTGTGATAATAACTTACAACGTGCGCTGCACTCCCACATTATTAACAAGAGTGAATAACACAATTATTAAGTTTTGTTCCATTCGAGTATAAAACAAAGAATACTTGATGGGTATGTTCAAGTTCAAGTTCAAGTTCAACTTTATTTTCATTTCCATTAAATAAGGAGAAATTATGTTCAATGCATAAACAAAACAAATTTGTAGTAATTTCGATAAACGTACATCAACAAGATACATGTGATGATGATTAACGACATAATTGCATTTATAAGGTATATACATATGCATATTACACGGGTGGGAATGGAAATGGAGGGTCCCACTAAAAAGCCAAGCTTGTACGATATGGAACCCTCAGAAATACATAAAAAGCAAATAATGGCTTCATGAAACTACAAACAAATATATCTAGGTGTGGGCTAAGGTTTTCAATGACAACTAATCTAGGTATCTAGATGTATCTAGGTGTGGGCTAAGGTTTTCAATGACAACTAATCCCTCTGCAAAAAGAAAAAATGGAAGCACTGAAAACGGACAAAAACACGAAAACAAAAGAGCTTCGAGTAGATTCTGGTCAACGAAAGGTCCCCCTGTCAAATGCACTTTTCTGGCAGCCGGGCTTCTGACCGTTAGTCGGGTTGCTTGAGCCCCGCAGTGCGGTGATGATAATTACAGTCATATTTTCGCATGTTTGGATTTTTTTTTTCATGCAATCATTTTTTCTCCTTTTTTTTTTTTCTGGTAGGGCGTCATTATATCAGGGGCAATCACGCACACCAACTGTCACGTAAACTAGACTTAGCCTGAAAAATCGATTACAAAGTATGAAGATACGTTGCAGAGAGAGAGAGAGAGAGAAAGAGAGAGAGAGGGAGATACAAGGGGAGTGAGATCAGAGAGAAAGAGAGAGAGAGAGAGAGAGACAGAGAGATGTATACAGGCGGAAAAGGTGCACACTTACTTTGAACAAAAGCAGGAGAGTGAAAGCGGTGAAAAAGAGAATTCTATATCACAATTACACTACCGTGAAATGATATCGTACTCAGGTACCGAATAGCGAAAATTGTTGTGAATACTTGAGCACGGATGATAATGTTCACATAATAATAATTTCCACATTTCATGTATATAATATGTACTACATTTTGTCTAATCATTAAGTCGCATGCGCAGACACAAATCATGCCGAGGAAAGATTAAGACACGGTCATTTTTCCATCTCCATTCATTTATCTTTAATTTCAACAAAGAATACAAGTGTAGAAAACACACCATGAAAAAATGGCAATAAATGCATGTTCTATATTTATGTCGAAATGTAATGCAAACTTAATAAATTGAGAAGCCTAGATGCCTGATATTCACTAAATGATATTTACTAGATAATGTTGAAAGTGGTGATTCGGCTGCCTCTTTGTAATAAAATGCAGTAGAAATATAGTTTGTGTTCTTTTTTAATTATCTATGACAATATATAAACCTGAGAAACAGAGATTCAATTTAATTCAAATGATTTTATTTCCATATAAAGTAATACATCGATATTACCAAACAAGTTCTTCGGTTCAGGACATGTCTCGTACATGGACGACCATGTAGTGATTAAACAAGAAGAGAGAATGAAACAAAATAATAATTGAAAACTCATGGAAACCGTGGAAAGCTGAATTTCAATTTCAATTTCAATTTCAAATGAGATTTTATTTCCAATGGCACATTTTTGTTGATACAAGTTCAAGGGAAAAATACAATATACTAGTATACAACAGTAGATATATACATATACATGTGAAATTAATGTTCAAAATGATTGTGTTATCTGGAAAAGGATATAATTTATATATATATATATATATATGTGTGTGTGTGTGTGTGTGTATCTATATATATAATTTCTGAAGATGTAAGAAATCTGTCATATTTTCTATAATTTGCTGACTAAGATTCTGGAAAGAGGTAATAATGCATTTATGCAAGACAGGAAGTTTCGGAAAAGATATACATACATTATATTGATTGCTTGCATTCACATTCATACATATATCATGAAACAACTGGTGAAATAGTACTAGAGACAATGCCGGGAAGAGCTAGATATTATAAGATGACAAACTTAATGATTCGCAGAAAAACGGCAGCAGATGGGGGTGATAATATCTAGATCACTCCGGAAAAAAAAAAACAGATTTAGTCTGATCAGCGAGATCGAGGGGCCATTCTGAAATCATTATATTGCGTGTTAAGTTCATATCTTCTTCAGTGATGATATACTGCTCGTTTGGCCAAGACAATTACTGCCCACAATTTCCGCACTGTCCCAGATACGCCTTCCTGATTAGAGTGGTGAACTCCGCTTTCTCTCCCATTTCCAAATCTTCTTTCTTTCTTTCTTTCTTTCTCTCTCTCTCTCTCTCTGAAACAATACACTCAAAAAACATAAACAAAAGCAGAGAAATACGAAGAGAAAGATGATATAAGACATTCTTTTTTGAAAGTTCTTTCTTCAAATTAGAAATGAACAATGGAGAAACCATCTAGAAAATTAATATAGATATATATATGTATGTGTTATGTGTGTGTGCGTGCGTGTGTGTGTGTGTGTGTGTGTGCGTGTGTGTGTGTGTGTGTGTGTGTGTGTGTGTGTGAGTGTGTGCAGGGAGGTGGGAAGCTCTTCTTCCCACCTCCCTGCCCTCCTTCCCTGATGTGTGTGTGTTGTGTGTGTGTGTGTGTGTGTGTGTGTGTGTGTGTGTGTGAGGGTGTGTGTGTGTGTGAGTGTGTGTAGTAATATAGTAGTAGTAGTAGTAGTAGTGGTGGTGGTAGTAGTAGTAGTAGTAGTAGTAAAAGTTACAATACCAAACATGTACATTTCAGTGCAGGCACAACGTCTAGACAGACAAATCTAGAATGATAGAGAGATACACAGTAGTTGGGAAAAGAAGATAGAAGAGAGGATGAAATGGTATAAATAGAGCGAGTGAAATATAACCAGCCCCACGTTTGTCTCTATACTTTTTTTAGTTGTTGCTTCTTTAACGATGTGAGCGCATTTATGAAAAAATGGGATAGTCAAAGATGATCATAATAATATAACAATACAGCAGGAAGTTACGGGCAATTTAACATTCACTCGTTTGACGCCACGTTCGTAAATGTAGCCACAGTCGTTTCGACTGCGGACAGAGCTTATAGAAAGCTGTTTACCCAATGGAACGATTGAAGAAGAGTCTATACCTCTTCCTTTCAAGGTGACCTATGTCTTCAATGTCAACTATTACCAGACTGTGGTGTGTTTTTTTCCTTCTCTGTCTCTCGCACTGGGAGTGATGGGTAATAGCTATGTGGAATTTGTCATATTATTACTGCTCGATATTGGCTAACGCTTTCACTGAAAACTAATGAAGGACATAATAATCCTATGTCTTCTTCTTCGGATTCAAATCGTTGTATCTGTCTCCCAATTTATATATTACCCGAAGTTAGATGTCCTCAACAAACGAGTACTGTCTTTTAGAATCCATGCGTCCATTTGCTCATTTGCTAGTTGTTATTGCTGTTTTAGAATATGTTCATATTCCTGTAACATTAAGTCATTTCATTTATGATCGCGTCTCAATCAACCTGTTTAACGGCTCATTTTTGTTTGTTTGTTGTTGTTGCTGTTTTGCTTTTAATACATAGTAAATTCTTTCATGAAATCAGAACATGCCTATGTTGATAAGAAATGAACATTCACTGAATAATGATGGTGAATCGAACTTTGCATGACAGGAAATAAAGTTTTGATGTTATTTTGGTAGATGACGATGGCAACTAAAAATCAGAGGTACAATGACAAACTATCTTAGATCAGAAGATCGATTATTTCATGAGCAAATCTATGTCTTATATTTAATGATGATTATCATGATAACGATGATAATAACAGGCAAAATATGACGCTCTTAAACACATCTTAAACCAAAATACCTTCTCATTAAATTTGATTAGTTTTAAATAAATTGAAATTGAAAATAAAATTGATTAGTTTGTGAGGTTGAGACTACATGAGATCATCGCACAGGGGCTCCTTAAGACCCAATCCTTACCGGGTTCGAACCCTATCCGTTTTCAAGAAGGAGCTTCGTCACTATAGACCTGGGTACCTCCACGTCAATCAATGGAGGAAAGGAACTGTAAAGGCGTTCTGTAGTTGGCACGTTAGGGTGTCGACTTTTTCCGAACACAAAGGTAAAAGAAAAATAACTTACAAACACAAAAGTAACCGAACGCATGCCTGCTAATTTTATTGGTTTGTGGTGTCCTCAAATCGGAAAAACATCCTAAACATGGCATTCTTGATGTGGAAATAGCCGTCCACAAGGATACAAGACATTGTTGGTCTGTGCAAATGAGAGATGGTCATTATTCAGGTCACCCAAGACCACCCATTAACCTCGCGGAACACCCGGCAAAACACCTCAGGAGAAGAAAAGATTTCACCAATTCCGTCTCTAGCAGGCATGGGGGTTTTCAAAGGCGTGATCGAGAGTTGATGAAATTGCTTCTCAATCCGGCGGTACCGCAGTTCGCTGCAGGAACCCAACTTTCGTTGAAGAATTAAGGCAAATATCGCTGCTGGCACATTAATTTGGGGTCAGACATGATTCTCGTGTACACCACCTTCCGGGTCGAGACGATGTCAATGTTGTGGTTCGCTGGAGAAGATCAGAGATTCTCAATCTTGAGGTCAGGAATTCGAGTCTGATGGGGGAAGCGGTTGTGTCCCTTTACCATCAGGCAAGACAATTTGTCCTCAGTCCTTAACCCGCCAAAGGGAATTTGACGTGAGAGCTGCTGGTCCTTTAGAGTCACTTCTTGCCATGCTCGATGTACAGCGCCCATCTGGGCAGAGTAAATCCAAAGTCAAAACCCAGTTCAATGTTAATCTGGATCACAGTATATGCTTACCACATCACAGCGCAAAGCTCACCAAGAAGAAAAGAAGGAAGCATTAACGCGGAACACGTTATTGAAGAGAAAATGCAACCAATTTATTGTATTTTGTGTCCAAATCAATCTTATTATCATAGTTTGTTTGTTAAACTTGATTTTTCTTTTGTGGAAAAGCTTGTTTTACCAACATTTTTATGCCATTTTATATTTTCGTTTGTACATTGTATTGTTTTAACAAAAAAAGTTGAAAAATTTGAAAAAAAAAAGAATAGAAAGGAAATATCACAAAGTCATGTCTAGTGTTGCTATGTCTTTATCGGCACTGGTTTCTATTTGACTGGTGTTATTAGCTGTTAAAAGATCAATCACTAATATTTGCTGTTCTTTATCAATGAAGTTTTGTTGGACTTCAAGAAGGATGTCAGTGTTAACTAGATGTTACAGAGTGTTGAAATCCAATTTGAATGCAAAAAGTTACTCAAATAATAAAAACAAAAACAAAACACCAAGTACAACAAATTATCAAAAAATTACAACATCGCTAAAACATTGAGGGTTCGTTACAATGCACTGCTTAATGCGTTGTTCATTATAGTTCTTCGTTTAACTGTATTCCCTTACTCATACGTTGCCATACATTATGTGAATTCCATTCACTTCTATTCTATTTGAGATTTTGCGCCACATCGCTGCTTTTAATATCACATGGTCGTCTTATAGTACACATGGTGTATCAAAGACTGTTGGAGACGCATTTGTATAGTTCCCGGAAGAGGACTATATTGGCATTTCACCCCTTAGCGGGTTATAGCCTATAGATATGTAACGCTTTAAAAAAGGTTGATTAGGCGTGCCCATTTTGATATCTTTTTTTTTCCCCCGGAGCTTTGTTAATATGAACATTTTCAAGTTAGTCAGTCTATATAGAGGCGGTAAGTTTGAAAGAGTCAAATAGTAAACTAGTCGATTCTACCAACACGTTAGTCTTCAAAAGTTTGGTTTGTCCTTCTCTCTCTCTCTCTCTCTCTCTCCTCTCTACTCCCTTTTCATATACTATAATATTAGTGATACGTCTCGTAGAAATTATTCCTGTTTGTCGGCCCAATTTTGCAGGTACTTCGATCATAGCCAATTTGTGTTACACTAAGTTGCTCTGCAAAGCTTTCCCATCTTATCCATGAATCTCCTGCTTTGTAT
>NC_092689.1:31587956-31725456 GCF_964275005.1 Diadema setosum
TCGCTTTATCTCCCTTCTCTGATTTTTTTCTTCTTCACCATTTCTCTTCATTCCTGACTGGTTTCATCCATGCTCTCACGAAGTCCATCAGTAAGACCCGATTAAAAGAGAAGAGAAAAAAAATAGACAGAAAAAAAAAGCACTGTCACGTACTGCATTGTATGATAAATGTGTTTTTCTTTTACAAGCGTCTGTATTTAAATTAGTGTGCTATTTAGCTTCTTTACCAGCTCTTTTTCAAATTGACTTTTTTCCCTCTCTTCTCTCTCTCTCTCTACGATCATCCCTTCTCATAGCTGTTCCATTTGCCTTTGGCTGGTGCGACGAATGAATGATTCATGAAGCTCACATCGGAAGAATAAGCGTTTTGAAATATCATCGCCGGTTCTCAAACCCCCAAGTTTGTGAAACTTTAATCGCTGTCTTCTCCCAAAAAAGGGGGGCAGGTCTGGCCGATTGCTTCCCCAGAGACGCCCCGACAAGGATCTCCCTTCGCACCGCTGAGCTCCCTGGTTGCAGTAAAAAAAGATACCAACCTCCAGCGCCGCTGCGAAATTCTCCCTCGTCGCACCTTTACCCCTCCCAGCCGCATAACATTACCCGGGCGTGTTAATCTCGCTAATGTACAAAATAATATATTGACGCACTGGTGCAAATTGTTGCACATGTATGATCAGCGCTGTTTCACTTCATGGGCTCACATAGCTGCCGCCAACCTCACGAGCAACAGGCTTTTATCGGTGGCTTATGACTGACGTCACGCACTCAGTTTCCGCCGTGGGACTCTGCTAAGGCGCCACTTTCCCTCCGTGACTTTCTCCCATACCGTTACCTAGCTGAGATTCTATCTTGCTTATACTTAAGTGGTTGCGTGTCATTTTAACCGACTGTGGTCTCCTGTTTTTGGCTGTCGTGACTGGTGACAACCAATCGAAGATGTTTGCGTATCCAGGGTGGTACGGGCCGCCGGCGTACGGTGAGTTTTTATGCCCAACGTGAATTATTTATTACGGTACACTAATAATCCATCACCACAACAACATGAGCTGTATACAAATATTTCTAAATCATCTCATTTATGATTGGGGTTGTGAGCTTATTCGTTTAGTCAGGTTCGTTTCCTTGTCTAAACGAAATGCGTGCTGCATGATGATCCCAGCAGCCTCAAGAACATCTTCTACAAAATGTCTCGCGAGATGAATTCTCAGAAAAATAGTTAGTCACTTGGTTAGATCAAAGACTTTCTCGACCGGGACATCTCCTTGATATTTATCATCGTTATCACCACAATCACTACCACGGACATTATTATCAACAGGAAGCTCAATCTAATCCTTTTCATTTCTTACTCACTTTTTTTTCCACCTCTTCATAATGAGCTGTCTGTATAGAATAAATACCGCACATGCACAAAATCATACAAGGATTTATAAATCAACAGGCCAGTGTATTATGCTCCTGGTTAGCAAACACACACACACATTATGCCTGATTTGGATCGACTGCACCACATCGTAAGGGTATTTAAATCATACGAATGTCGCTCGATTCAAACTCAAAATTAGCTACTCTTTAAGCGCGAATATTTTATTGTTCACTTTCTCTCTTTGACTGTTATTACGTCGTCTTTCCTTATTGACAAAGTTTACAGATATATTGCAATGTTAGACTTAGTGTAAACCTTATCCACGTCTGAATTTTGTGCGACGACCACATCACCAAGTTAATTCTACCCCTCCTCCCCCCCCCCCAAAAAAAAAAAAGTTACACATTCGTACAGGGACTAATGATACTGGTAGTAACAATGGATACGATTTAATGAATAATAATAAATTAGTACAGTAATTCCACTAATTGCAATATTAGTCATAATGGTGGTACTGAATTGACCATGCTACGGAAAAGATACGGTTATAATGTCCATTTAATGTTCAATCATCATTGAAATGTGGCTTATCACAGCTTTGAAAATGACACAAAAAATCCTAAAAGCGTAAAACCTAAAATCCTAAATTTCTCTCAATAATGACGTGTTATTGCCTTCTGGTTGTTATTTGATTTTATACTAATCTTTACAACTCAACGTAGATGCTGCGATGGCTGCTGTGATAATCAAATTAGTCTAATTTTATGCTTATCAATCTCGTACTTATAGGATAATTAGTCAAAATGAATACGGTACGTCGAAATTGGACTTAATTAAGTGGATCAATTTCTGGTTTTGCCATACCTTCAGTGAAGGTTGAAACTGTGTTAAGGGTGCTGACTCGATGCATTTCAGTGATCATAACGCTTGTAAAAACGGTTGAAAATCAGCACGACTCTCTCTACACAGTGCTCTTACCAACCATCTTGCATTTCTACACTTCTACACAAGGCTAACCGCGCGCCCATCCGTGACCCGGAAATAAAAACATTGACACGAGGGGATGCAACCGTGCATTTTGTTTGTAGACATTACGTTTTAATCGCTGTGCTCAATTGGCAATGGGTGACCAATCAGTTTTAATAACTCTAATCATATGTGTAAGCATCAGTGTATAACCACAGTAGCAGACATATGCATGAAAAAGTACTTTAATATTTGTTTAGACTATATATGAATACGACTAGTTAAAGTAATTTCTTTCTACTGCTGAACAGGCGGGATACAAACAAAATAATATCGTTGATGATTGGATGATTATTGCTGAGTTCCTTAACGGATGTCAGAAAATGATCAACAAAAAAATAACAGAAAACAAACAGTTGGAGAGCACACCGAGGCATTCTCTACAAACTGTTAAAAGCAGTAATGGTGGACAAAGGGAGTTAATGTCATATCTATCTTCTTAGACGTAGTGAGATTGGTATTAGCAGTCATCAGTGGTGGCAGTGTCGTCTTCAAGCCGCAATTCAGTATTCTTTTTTTTCCATAATCCCGGACGTGGAGCGTTGTACGGCTCGACCTGGACGAGTCGAACGCGAGGGCAATTAAAACCCGACGGGGGAAGCTCAAACTGTGGGCATGTGTGTAGTAGCCATCTCCATCGAGAAAATTGCTCGTTTGCAGACAGTGCTGTTTGGGAGTGTTTGCTTTTCGTTCCGCCGCGAGTCGCTCTGCCCGATCCCATTCGGTTTTCGGGCGATTTGATTGTCAAATATTGTCGCCTGTAAAGTCCGATCAACCCTCGATTGGTGTTACACTCAGTCTATAGCTTAAGCTTATCTATGCCTTCGTGTATCGTCTCTTTTTCAGTACTTATCGTTGCAAGCAAACTTTATAAGAATCTTCATCATCTCCTATACACGCATAGGTATTCTAGTTACCTTTCGTCCCCCTCTCTCTCCCTCTCTTCCTGTGTTCCTAAATGTCTTTATTTGTTTTACTTTTTTTTTAATTCTTCATCATTCATTGTACCGCGTCATACAAGTTAATCATTAAAATACCATAATAAGACATTAATTGTGTGAATTGCGGAATAGAACAAATATGAGAATTAATTCATGTGAAATGTGAATGTATACATTTGCATTGATGCAATATACAGATTGCTCCTCAAAATATATATTTTATATGTTTTATATGTTTTATTTGCACTTTAACATTATAGAATCACGTATATCATGCATTATGCGTATGAGTGCATACGTATATATGAAGCAAACTGTATATACACCTTAAGCTCCATTTCCCTCTATTTCTTTTAGTAAGTTCGTTTCTTTAACTGTAACTCCATGAATGCAAAGGACATGAAAGAGTCTTGTCAATTCAATACGATTCAATTCTTTTTTTTACGTATTGTTTTTCTTTAAACAGAGCACGTGAAAAGAACAAATTTCAAAAGATCTGAGTAGAAGATAAGCCTAAAAGATTTTGTTTTCATGTTTCAGCAGAATTGCGAAAAAATACAAATATTCGACTGTGTGATACGTGATACTAAGTATTATGTGTTAAGTCAGTTTAATCAAATGTTTCTTTCCTCGCTAGGCAGGATGCTATATCTAATTTCATCTGAACAGTCGAACGACTAAACCAACTGAAGAAAGGTGTTCAATGTCTTGCCAAGGCAATCATGATTGATATTGTGCTGTCATTTTATTTGCAATGACGCGTACACAGAGCTGAAATCCCTTTCTCTTCTCGCATTTATTACAAATATGTTCTGCTTATACACTGTATATAATTTCTTAGTTTATTTGATGGAAATGAAAATGAAATTGAATTTTGAACTTTGAAAGGGATCGTATAGTTTTGGTTGAGACCTAATTTCAGGTTTCTAACATTTTTGGTGAGATAATGAGAAACCTCTTATGAAATATGAAAGAGCATGTAATTCCATGGGGAATCAACGTAATTTGAGGAAAATTGGTTTTGAAATGGCTGAGATATCCAAAACAGAGCTAATAAAGTGTGGGACCCACACACTTTTTTTTTCGATCGCTTTGTTTTACCTTGTTTTTGGACGTTTCAGTCATTCCAAGCCCGATTTTCATCAAATAAACTTTGAATTCCTTTTAGGATGGTATGCTCTGTACTATTTCATAAGTGTTTTCTTGGTATCTCGCAAAAAATCAAAAGCCCAATTCTCATCTCCACCAATACTGTACCATCCCTTCTTGAACTTTGATATAGGATACAATTTCGACACAAAAGTTTAATCGTAGGATACTGTTTACTTCGTGCAAAATTACCAAAAAATCACCCAAATTTTATGGAAATATTCCTGTGTGAATGCTTGTGTTGAAACATAATTAAGAATCAATAATAGCCTAATTCCTTATTTGTAGTCCTGCTGTTGTGTTCTTCTTTACTTTTCTTTTTTTCCCCTTTTATTCACCTTGCCCGCGAGGGTAAAATGACGCGGACTCCAGTTTTGAACTGCGAATATTCTTGCTCCATGGAACGTTCGTCCGGCGTAATTATAAATACTTACGTATCTCTTCCATACACATGCCACCGTGTACGTGCTGCTGCAAATATTAGATAATCAGTGATTCTATATGTGATATCACATCGCAAAACTTCAATAGTACACAATAGATGATACTCCATGCAGTGTTTTTTTTTTTTCAAATTGGCAAGATCACGGTCGCTCAACTCAGTTTGGTTTATTTTTTTCCTTTTATGTCATGCATTATAGTAATTACAGAATCCCAACTTCGTTATTGTTATCTTTTTTAGCTTTTATTAAAAGACATACCATACCCGCCTGAAATTGTAACACCTTTGTTTGATAGCCAATAAGACAAAGAGAGATTTCAAAAAGTAAAGGTACCGAGTATACTGTCCTGTTGCTAACTGACTGAACTTTCATCCTTAATCCATTCACCTTCAATTGCATTTTTTTTTTAATATCCTTCTCTCGTTCTCACTCTGTGCCTCCCTCCTTCATTTTACTTTCATTATCCTCCTGCGACCATCACTTTCCCCCTTCTTTTTTTATGCCATTCGACCCCTGTCGTTTGCACTCCCTGCCCCTCTCCCTCCCCACCCCCCCCCCCCGTAACCCATATTTATCTAGATTGTCCCGTCACACATTTTAATGACGAATATTTGATTGCAGAGTGGCGAGCACAAATACGAATTTCGCGCAATGCTTCGTGAGATGGGACGACGAAGAGGAGTGGATCTATACTCTAATGTGCTTTGTCTTCTGTAATTTGTGACCCCCTCCGACATGAACAGGAATAATCTGTCATTATTGGAAAAAAAGACAGACAATCTCTCGGAGTGAATCCTTCTTGAAAAGTCATCCCATTGATTGCTCGGACTAAAAAGATAAAGCCAAACAGAGCCAAAACTTCGACGATCGCACTCACAGTTTCAGCAATTCGACTTTTTTTTTGTTTGTTTTGTTGTTGTTGTTTTTTGGGTTTTTTTTTTTGCTACCGCTGTCCAAGAGCTCTTTCTTTTAATCCTTTCACTACCATCTGTAATTGTTCTGCAAAACATGTTTTCGGTACAGGCTATGCTTTTTTTTTATGTGCTGGAGATGAAAGGCTTAAGACCACTGTCTTGTCTGAACGTAATTCTGAAGGGTGTCTGTTCTTCGAGCGGACAATGAGCTTACATCCACCAACGTAGTGCGTGTGAGCATGTGTGTGTGTTTGTGTGTGTGTCGTAGAAGCGTTCGAATGTAGTTTCATTTTTTTTTTCTCCTTTGGCTATACCAGTGTTAGTGCTTGTCAGAATGGGGCTCCAATAAGCAATTACGCTGATGTACCCTCCTCATTATTTCATTTCAGCTAATTGCTTTTTAGTCGACGAAGCCCAATTCTTTCAATGTGAAGCATATTTTGTCATTACTTTAGGCCCCTATTCGGCATGTGATTAGACCGGTGTCAACAGCTAATCAATTTTCATGAAAGCTTTTTTTTTTCTTTCCCTTTATGAAAGAAACAAAAATCATTTGCAATGAATAAAAGAGTGGAGGGTATAATAACGTCTCATCCTCTCCACGCCTATTCATCTTACCTCAAGAACTTTAGCTTCGTGTCAGTCCAGCATTGAAAATTTGCTGTGCTTTTTTTTTTTTAAGGTTTAGTTTTGCCTTTTAGGCATATTAGATTTAAGAGCTCAGGGTTGACCTGTTACTATTGTGGAGTGTGTGTTACCATTAAGCTTCTTTTTATCATATTCATATTAATTAACCTGTTTCAAACATTACTTTTCTAATAGCAGACGTTACATAAAAAATCGCTCTACACGTCTAACTAACAACATGAAGAGTAATTATTTTCCTGCACGTCCAAAAAGCAAACGTTAACATTCATTCATTTTGATGTTTGTAATACGCATACAGTTTAATATTAGATAGTAACATGGCATTTGTACCAGCAGAAATCATTTATTCATCGATTCATTTTTTTTTTTTTTTTTTTTTTTGGTGAATCTGGAAAAATACAAGGCTGACTTCGGAAATTCGGTAATATCTTTGAATAAACACAGACTTAATTCAAAGGACCTGTGCAATTCGAATGCGTTTTGACCTGCGTTGATTTAGTTTACTCTTGTCCTCATTTATGTGGTCAAAAGAACATTTGAATGTATGTAAAATATATTTCATATTTTTCACTATTTTTCACTTTTTTCTATATTTTTTTTTCACTAAGATTCTGTCATTGACATCATCTGTCATTCAGTGCTGACAGGAAGTGATATGATTAACAAAAGGCACTACAATGTAACTTTCCCTTGAATTGAGCATAACTTGCATGTTTCAGTGATACTAATACGATTAACAACAGACATTGCATGGGATACACGTAATGTTCACTTTAAGGGAAGGCGAGTTCCAGTGGTCTTTTGTTATTGATGTTAGCACTTTAGCAATGACTGATAGATAACATCATCGATGGAATCTTGGTTTGGAAGAGTTTTTTTTTTTGTGTGGGCGTATTCAAGTGAAGAAATTAAGAAAAATAACTGAAATTTTATCATAGATATATGGCGCCTGCTTAGATATTCTTTTGGCCACATAAGAGATGATCAAGGTATCTTCAATCAACACAAGTCAACATGTATTTGCATTACCCATGTCTTTTGAACAACTGTCTTCGCTATTCTTGTGGACATAATTATACTGACGCATATACTTCACTATGCAAGGAAGCGGAAGACTATATTACACGTTTGTATCACAAAAGCCAATCGAATATAATAATTTAGGTAAAACACGGCCCAACAAGAGAAGAAAACTGCCCTAAGAAATCAAAAAGTAAACAAAGGAAATTACATCAGAAATATATGATAGAGCTTGAAAGAAATATTACGCAAAAACAGGCATTTTTATCTTACACTATTTTTTCGTTTACTTGTGTGTGCGTGTGTGTGTGTGTGAGTGTGTGTGCGCGCGCGCGCTCGCGTCTGTGTGTCAATGTTCCAGCTTTAAAAAAATGGTGTTTATACTCGCACTGACGGCAATAATGACTATGATTGATTATACCCGGTATGAAGTTACATGTAGGTACTTTAATTCAAGGTATACCTCTTCAATTCATTTTGTCATAAGAATATACGCTGACAAACTTAGCATGATGTAAATACCACAACAGAACTTCTTTAGATCGAGAGTGCCTGTTGTACCCACAACATCTTATCAGAATGATATACGCAATTACGCAAAATGTTGATGTGAATATTAAGACTTTAGACATTGAGACAAACAACAAGCCGCCATTTGTGGTTCTCCCACGACTCCATGATCACCAATTTCAGTGCACAAATCAGCATTATTAAGTTGTTATGATGGCGTATGTATAAGTGCGCTCGATCTCGATTTGAAAGTCGTTTATACTTAATGGCTTGGAGAGGGGCGAAAAAAAAACACACACACACACACACACACACACACACACACACACACACACACACACACACACACACACACACACACACACACACACACACACACACACACACACAGACAGAAGTGAAAAGCCACCCATCTCTCCCAATTTGTTTCTTATTCAAAACAAGCATGAATGAGCCGAAGTCGGGGTCAAGAGGAGAATTGTTGGAACAAATTACTTTGACCCGCCTGGGAAATCGACGCGCAGTAAACAAAAATGTCACGTGACTACAGTACTTATATCTCTCTCCCTCTCTCGTACCCTTTGGCTGCAAGTGAGAGAATCTCCTCCACCCAATAATTCTATTTTGCTTCCGACTTCCGCCATTTTTTGTATTTGCTGACTTATAGCCATGATATTTCGAAGTCATTTATGGACGACCGCAGAAAAATAGCTATCGTTCTCCCTTCTCCTCCAAGCAAATGGAATGTATATCTCAATAAGAAGAAAAAAAAAGGCCATGCTCGATTTAACATTCACAAAAGCGAAGTATTGATGTAATTATTTTTACACCAATATTCGGTTTTGTCAGTCGGCAATATGTAGACCTATCAACCTGGTCCTCATATCTTCCAGGTCTATTGTTGTCTAGGAAAGGAAAATCTATAAATACATTTTCTGGCCTAGACACAATAGCAACATAAAAGGACGGATGTACGACAGGTAGAGCGCAGAAAATTACGAGCTATTGGCGTAAATTCCTTCGCTTTTGGAGGTAATATAATTTCAACTTCGTAACTCGCATGTGGTACAGCAATCTAAGATGCCAAAAATGCTTGAATTGAAATAGACGTGATACAGGTAGAAATAAACAAATAAGCATAGTGATTCCACTACTGGATATTGCGAGCGTATAGCGAAAACAAAGCAAAATACCCAAATCTGAAATAATGCAGCAATAAAAACCACTTTGAAGTCAATGCATTTGACCCAGAAACTAACGAAACGCAGTTAAAACCAAGGACGACTTGAGTACAGAACGAGAAACAAATTGCAAATGAAGCGTTCAAGCGAGCAGCGAGCATGCTATCGTAGTAGGGACCAAATCGCACTTCCACGCACAACATGGATGAACAGAACTTTGACTAATGTCTTGATCGGTGCAATGAGCGTTAGGAAGTCTGTCGGTCGTGTCGTATTTATGTAGGTTACAAGAAATGCACACATTACTTGCACAATTAATAAACAAACGAATAAGCTCTTTCTATTATTATCCAGTCTACAGAATCTTTTACAGGCCCAGCACTTCAATAATGTGTGTTTCATCTCATTATGATAACTGACCTTTGAGAATGAGATTTGATAGCCGAAATTGTAAAGCTGAAATCAAATCTGAAGTGAACGATGCAGTTTTTAAAATAACTTTTCCATTTGTGTTTGGTCGTTTAGTGGGTCTAAGATAACTTTTTCCACAGCTTTTATGAGAGCAAAATGTTCGGTTCCTTTTTTTTTCAAAAAGAAGAGGAAAAATTATAAGAAAAGGAAGAAGAAGAAGAAGAAGAAGAAGAAGAAGAAGAAGAAGAAGAAGAAGAAGAAGAAGAGGTAGAAAACAATAGCAGATAATAACTTGGGATTCCATTAGTTGCTTAAAATTGCTGTGACATACATCTCACCTCAACGACTGCATAAGATGAAGAAACCAACACCAGGGCGCTAGGACAAGTAAATACAAAAACTACAGAAGCATACGGAAAGCATGAATAAACACAGAAAACGCACACACGTAAATACAAAATTGAACATACCTATTGTTTCTTACGTCCTTTTTGCTGTTACACACACATCATTCCGTTACTATTGCGTAACGCATCTAACAACTCATCCCTCCTTCGTCACCATCATAATTCAGGCAAATTTGACGAGATACAAAAAATGATTACATTGCATCACCCTGAGAAACTACTTCGTGTAAAGTGCAATGCCCTTTTTGTCTCTCTACCTTAAACCAGGGAATAACATTTCCGGTAGTATCTCCCGCCTCTCCCTCTTTCTTTCTTCTTTTCTTTTTTCTTTCTTTGTCTCTTGTCATTTTGTTATCTTCCCTTTTGCCCATCTTTATACCTATCTTTGATATATCACTTTCCACATAGCTCTAGAGAGTAAATTTCATGAGACGTTGAAATGACGTATATTTAATCACGTATTAAAAATCAGGACCAAGATCCGGAAATCAGAAGATAAACGTGACCTTTATAATATTCCTTTTTGCTGCTTATCGGAACTTACAGTCTGAAATGGTTTATACGCCTCTTTACTTCCATTATCTTCAGATTATCATACTCAAGTGTATTTGCTTACAAATCTCCATCTCCTCCACTTTCCATTCTCCTCCCCCCCCCCCCCCCCCTCCACCTCCACCATCACTCAATCTATCGGTCAATGTTGACATTAGCAAGTAGCGACGTCCGATATGCACTCGAGGCTCAAGTACGCGCAATTGACCGAGCCGTCATATTATCGTCTCCCTGCTCAGTCCGCCACTCGCCTGGTGCGGACGAGTAAACGGGGGCTTTCCTTGGCGCTCAATACTAATGTGTGCCACGGTCCACGGAGATACATGGATCTCACTGGCGGATGTTGGAGCACCCACTTGTGTGCGCCGCAAGCAAACAAGGCGCCAACAGCTGGGGAACGAGCAGCAAAATGAAGGCAAAACAGCAGGGAGGGGCAGCTAGACCAGGGCATCAATAAGAATGACATTGCATCTGATCCTTGAAATATATCATGTACTTAGTATAATATATTTCTACGCATCTGATATATTACATTACTTAGCTGTGTCAAGTGCAATTTGTTTTATAAAGGAACACTCTTGTCCATACGGATTTAAAAAAAGAAGCTTCTCTGTCAGTGAGTGTGTGTGTGTGTGCATGCGTGTGTGTGTGTGTGTGTGTGCGTGTGTGTGTGTGTGTGGTGTGTGTGTGCATGTGTGTAGTTTGTGTGATTTGTTACATCTATGATTTTCAGAGAAAAGTTTGACAGGTTGGCTCTTTGTCTTTAATTGCAGAGATGAAATCCTGACATTCTTATAAATTTCATGTCCGAATTCACTTCATCGCGTACTAAAGAGATTTGATGGCTGAGCAATTTTGCATACGCGTATGTACGAGTTCACTAATCTTTGCTTGTACTTCTGTATTTGACCATGTTTTCGTGTATTCCTGTGAAGTTTGATGACAATGTAAATTTTAATGTGCCAAAAATATATATAATATGTCTGCGCGCGGGCACACACACATACACACATACACAAACGCATACATACAAGGTGCAAGAAATGTCTCATGTATTATTATGTATATTTCCACAATACACAGTTTAAAGGCATATTTTTATCCTTGTATGTGTTGCATGCAAGTTGTTCCTTATCCAACATCTCTCGGACATGACAAAAAGTGACATGAGCAAAGGCTGCCTAAAGATACCATTTTCTCATCCCTTTAATTCAAAGGCGTTGCATAATTTTTCTTTAAAGACGGGTTATGGATGTTGGACTGCGTATTATATGTTCGAAACTCGGTACAACGCGATAATTGGTCTGGGATATTTGGTTCATTATTATAAACCGAAAGAATCTAATCCACTGGGAAGTCAACTAAAGCAATGATTTTATCGATTACTTATTGATTTATTCATTTTTTTTTTCTTTGGAGAGAGAAGACGGTGTAATATGAGGACTGTAAACGAGACGGCAAGACCTCTCATAAACCGTAAACTGATAGGATGATGATGAGGAAGTTTCGGACAATTTAGATGTTTATTGATTGTACCACTGGTAATAGTCATTATTATTACTATTATTAACATTATTATCATTATCATCATTATCATCATCATCATCATCATCATCATCATCATTATTGTTATCATTATTATCATTATTATGATTACAAGGAGGAGGAGGAAGATGAGGATGTTGATGTTGTCGTCAATGAGGCTAATACGGACGATGACAATGATATCGATTATGATGATGATGATGATGATGACGACGATGATGAGAAGTGTGTTGCAGAAGAAGAAGGATCATGAATGATACAAAGCATGAGGCATAGAACTGCCGAAGAAAAAATGGTGGAAAATACTTGAATAATATTACATAAGTTAACAAAAAGCATATAGACATGTAACACAAAGAACTCTACATTATTATAATGATGTATTGAAGAGAGAGAGAGAGGGGGGGGGGAGGGGGAAGAGAGATGGATAAATATAGACAGGAAGTCAGGAAAAATGAAAGGATGAAGATAAAATCGAAAGCTGATGAAAGTGAGAAAAATTGATTGCATGATATGTGTATAGAGGAAATAGTGTATTCCGCATTCGACACAGGATATCGTTGATGGATGCTGCATGGTATAGTGCGGGAATGGCGTATATCATACTAATCTTAATTAAAGTAGCGACAGTGGAGGGTGATTATACCGGAATACCACCAAAGATCAAAATCCGATTTGGATTAACGAAGGGTGATGGCGAGGATTAAGACAGTGATTGAGATTGACAGGAAAGTCGACGCTGAATCAAGTGCTGTAACACGAAAGATAAAAATATTTGTGAGTAACAACGTTAAAACACTACATCCTATTTATTCAAAAGATATATGTATTCATAATCAACTTTGTAGACAAATGTTAAGCTGAATTAGATATTCATTATAATGTAAACTTATTTGCATATCAACTCTTCTCTTCAGAGGTCTTCACTTCGGTCTCCAGGGGCCAGGCTAGTTGGAAGAAGGAAAGATAAACAACGGCAAAACTTAATAGTCCGTGTCACAATGCGGATCATCTCATGATGTATCAAGCACTATCTTCTTTCTGCTCCCACCCCTATACTTTTTTTTTTCATATCTGTTAACGTTAGCGTGCCATCACATTAACAATAGGGACGCGTCCTTGGTCTTTACTCAAGGCTCTTGTTGTAATAACTCGTGCGGAAGGGGTTTTTTGTAGGTCTTTTTTTTTAACGATATGCACTACCGACGACGGATAGCTTATCACTTACTCATTGCTTCTTCATCAGTTACAGAGGAAACTCAACATTCATTCAAGAAACCACATACGTGAGTGGAACAGAGAACATAACAACCATTCCCGGCACGAAAGGTGGTGGTAGTTGTGACGACTGCAATATTTCATCGCCAGACATACACGTTAATCATTTTCAGAATGCTATGTGACTTGACTTAGGTTACAGCGACATGAAGTGGTGCTATGGTGAGATGAATTAAATAGTGCGTGGTTAAGAAAATGTTAGCATCCTCTTTTTTAGTTTAAAGAAGAGGTTTTCTTCCTCTCTTCACAAAGATGAAGGATGACATGCAATCTTAGGGTTCATGAAAGTGATTGAGTCATGTTGCATACTAGATTCATATAAGTGGAGATGGGCAGATGGTAGCCAAACAAAAACATGACCAGAATCAACAACCTACTGGTACATATCGCAAATGTAACACAATCTTTCAACGTCACCATCATCTGTAACATAAGAAGAAGATAAACAAGAAATAAGTACACAGAGGCATGTTATTCTCGTCTATATGCTACTGACAGGAATGTTTACTTATGGATGTGTATCACCAGTATATACTCCGTCGTCTGTTTAAACAACATCTTATATTACATGTTAAGTCATTAACACATAGCTATTTTAACTGGAATGTTTGAAAGTATAAATCATACATTCAAATAGTTGTAAAAATAGTGTCTTATACAATATGAATGTGAAATGTGATTGAACTTATACCATTAAGTTCTTTCTACTTTAAAGTTAAAGTGGATAGGAAGTTTCCCTTTTTTGTTTGCTTGTTTTTAGCCCACTTATCAAATGTTTTCTGCATCATTTTTTCCCCTCTCTTTCGGAGATGGGAAGTACATCTTATGTGTTCATTCGCAGAATCAGGTTTAAGGACATGGTTTCCTGTTTGTAAATTAGATTCTCGAGAACTAGACAGCTCAAGACCCTTAAACCATGTAAGCACAGTCATTTTTCGTCCAAAGAAACTCCAAGCGTGCACGTGCATAGACATGACAACGAGTTGCAAAGATTCTGTTGTGTCTCTGCCCGAATAACGAACAACATGAGCCAGTGAATGAAATGATTTTTTAGGAGCTTTGGGTCAAAAAAAAAATTAAAAGCGAGAGAGCAAAAAACCGCGACACTTAACGAACTAATGTTGTTATGAAAATTTAGGCGGCATGACATCACTTTATCACTACATAGTTGGTCAGTTAAGCGTCCACCGAAGAAACCAAATACAAGTCTCAGCCTATTTGCGACGCATATGTTACAACCCCCCCCCCCCATTAGCACACACAAAGAAAGAAAGAAAGAAAGAAAGAAAGAAAGAAAGAAAGAAAGAAAGAAAGAAAGAAAGAAAAGATAACTATGTTCTGCTAATTAATGTTATTGCATGCGGTACGTCTTCACGATTCCGTATAGGCACAGCCTTCGACACAATAAGCTTACGTGGAGTCACTGGTAACAACCGTGGGTGTTGGATACCATCGAAGGGGGAGGGGTGTGGCGAAAGGGGTATGTATGCGGTGGAATCATTATCGGACCAACGTGATAGGTTACCTCGCAACTGTGTCTTTATTTGTGATTCATGGTCATGAACTCATTGTCAGTGAGAATGGATGACAGACACCTATATTCAGTCTACGATGACAAAAAAAAAATGCGATTTTTTTTTCCACGTCACATGGCGTCTTTTTTCTCAAGTGAATACATCTTCATTGGTATAGGCCCACACTACTTCTATTTTATCTCAAGATGCCACTTCCCTAGAAAAAATAAGGTACTTGCACTAGGATAAATTGTCAATGCTCTTAACTGCCTTATTGCCGATAAATTGTACAGTTTCTTATAACTGATCTTTTCTTTTTTTTAATTCTCGTAGTCCTCACAGTTTGCCCTCTTCTCTTCTTTTTTCCCTTCTTGCCATCGTTATCATACTTATCATCCTCATAAATGTATCATTATCGTCATGTCTATGATACTATATACTATTTCTACCATCAGTTGCTGATTTGGAGGTAATGAAAACGCAGAGAAACTACAAAAAGCAAATGAGAATGCAAAGTATATACAAGATGATAAAACGGCAGTGAATTGAGGCAAGTAAAATAAAAAGAAAACTACAATTAACTAAAACGTCACTGCTGGGAAATTATATCAAAGGACAGTGGGGTAAGATAGAATGATTTGATAGGATGATGACACCCTCATAGAAGAACAATCGCGTTTCTTTTTAAGTATGTCTATCATTTTTTTACCCCCTACTTCCCTCCCGAATCCTGGTAACAATATCTCGTCGACACCACCACCACCCAATGGGCGAAGGGAGGTCCTGCGTTGGACTGCGGGTGTTTGCTAGCGTGCGACGTGTGCGGTTACGGAGGGCTGACCGTATTATTCGGCAGCGACTCGCTTCGCGCACTGCTGGGGTGCAGCCGCGCATCACGAGAAAAATGATGTTCGCGTGAAAGGGGGTACGTTTATCCCGATGGCTGGTCTTGAACGGGTCCACCGCTGGCACCCCCTCGGTCAAGGCCAGCGTATAGCTGGCGGTTCGAAATCGCTAGTCATCTGGTTGCCTGATTTATTGATCACTACCATTGCTCAGAGAGCGTTGTAGCGAAACGATCAGGGATGGAATAAGAAAACAACAGAAAAAAAGCTGTTTCAGGGGCCAGAAAGTAAATCAACTGTTTTGATTTCCATGTTTTCGCACCATTACCGGCTATTACGGTGTACTGGCATACGCCTACCGATACTTAACCGCTGACGTTTGGGACTATGGAATTATCATTAGATGTGAATTTAACTGCCATCAACAATCTCGAATTATCATTGGGTCCTTGTTTCCGATAGCATGGCAACAGCAGAATTTCCTTCATAATTGCTTACAAAATGGCCGCTGCGTGAGGAAAGGTATGTCTTGTAGTTCCTTTCGTCACATGAAATTTCTTTTAGACTTTTCCTTTCATTTTGAGCAACGGCAACTAGGTCCCATAGGCCACAGAAATTTATTGAATCGACTAATAAAAACATTGACAAAATGCGGAGAGTTTGTAACAAACACCGGTCATAGGAAAGGAACATAAACCCTTTACTGTTTAAACATGATAATGATGTGCTTTTGCAAAGAGCAATAATAGTATTCATAATACCTTACGCTTTTGTCCCCCCCCCCCCACTTTCTCTCCTTATGCAAATTATCTAGATATACATATATAGATGTTGGTAAATGTAAATATATACGTATATTTGACCTACTTTTCGAATGATTCGAATTGTGTTAGAAAGGAAAATGTCACATATACCAAACATGCACGGACGCACACACATACACTCACACGCACACACATTTACACACGCATATGGCACTATTCCCGAGGCTGACTCAAACATGATGATTTGACATGATTTTCAGTGCCAAGGAAAATGGGGGGGGGGGGGAGAGGCGAGGAAATAATATGGTAAGACAAAATAGAATAATTAGGTTTCAGCTCATCGATGATGCGTGACTGCCCGCTATGGGGCTTTAGCCGAAACAATAGGTAAGACTGCATTTTCCACAACTGTAACGAGCTCTTCGTATACTGTTTCATTCATTTATCTTTGCTTTGTGAATTCGCTTTATACGAACAGTTGAAAGCAGTTCTCTTCACCCTCCATCTTACCACATTATATAAAAATCTCCCTTTCTACCTATCCATTCATCTCTTTCGCCCTATCTTTTTTTCTATCTTTCTATCTATCTATCTGTTTCTTTCTTTCTATACTTTCTTCTCCGTCGTCCTCTCTTCTCTATACTTCCTTATTTCATTATCTATCTTTGTTTTTTTTTTCCTCATCACGCATACGTAAGTCATTCTGCCCTCTTACCTTATGCAATGAAAAAGAAGATCAGAGGTATTGAAAAGAATCTTTACCCTAAAAAAAAAAAAGAAATGATGATAATAATGTTCTGAGATAAGTCTTTGACAACTGTGTTTAATTTCGTCTCCATCTTGCTTTCCTTGGCTGATTAGGCTTTATGTTGCCCACATCAGTCACATAATTAGTTCTTTCACATGTCATAATTGCATCTCCCAATTCTGAAGCAATGATACGAAACCAGGTTCATCAAGGTTCATGGTATAAATTCTCCCAGAAATCTGTAAAATAGAAAGCACATTCCCACTGTTTGTCTCATCGTTTCGTTCCCATCGTCATCCTGCATACACACATAAAAACCAGTGTTTTCCACGTTTTGGTGTTTCATCAGACTGCTATCTTTGATGTGGGGAAGAGCCTCTATCCCCCCTGACATTGGTTGATGACATGAGAGATTAGTAAACGTTTAATTCTGAAAGCTTCTTGATGCAAGGAAAACGGGGGTAAGAAACAACAAGCTCAATTCCAGTTTTTGGGTCTAGCCATCAAAGGCAGGAGCTTACCCGTTACCATTGATAACTTCGCGTGTTCTTTTCAAGCCATTGAAAGAAGCGGAAAGTAGGCTTGAGCGATCTCGGGGTAACTGCACTATTTCCTGAGCATCCGCAGTGTGGAGGTTGATTTTCTAACCCCCCCTCCCCCTTTACCCCCTTTCCTTTCTTTTCTTTTCTTTCTTTTCACCCTCTCGTTCGGTTTTGTGAAACCGCGTGCTATTTAGGATACGTTGTATCCAAGTGGCTTCTCGTGTTTTGTATAGTTGTGTCTTTTCTACTCATTCTTGCTGTCTTTTCGTATACCAGTGACTCTGACAATCCGTGCCGGGAAGTCTCGGCGGCCCAAACTAATGGCGTTGCGATGGTCGAACTGCGCCTTTTAGAAAAGCAGCTCTTTCTGCTTATGTTTGTTTTTTTCCCCCTCTCCGACCCAGCACTGCCTGCCGGGACCTGTCAAGAGTCCCTCGCCGTCATGGTCGGCCGAAATTCACACAGTCGACCGCTCGCTTCTGCTCTAAGCTTCATCTTCACATATTTGCTGCGAGTTGTTATAATATATGGTCTTTCAATCAACCCCCTGCTCTTCATATCTTAGCACTCGGCTTATCATGTAATTGTAAGGAATTGTGTTCTATTTCTTTGTAACTCATGATCACCATTGCCATTATACGAAATCTAGAAACTTACACGGTGAAACTCATTACAACAAGCAAGGACCAATATTCAACAAAAGCATTCATGACATATGCAACTGACTTATGAACACCCTATTGGTGACATAAACTTGTATATAATCATAAGAAAACAGTTGAAACATCACTAATGGTTCCTGGTAGATATAAAAAAAAATGAAGAACAAAAAGAAATCTACGCCCATTTTAATGTATTTATTCTGGAGGAATTAACTGATGATGATGTTAATTGTAAGAAAGTTCGCCTATAGAAAAAAAAAAAAAAAAACAAAACAAAAAAAAACAAAACAGCAAATACCTTTTTGGTTCGTTCAGTATAGAAACACGATCAGGTACCTGACCACTAGAATTGTGATTATCAAGGAGCATAAGGACAAGAAGTCCTTAAAATTAGATTGAATTTGATCTAACTCAAATATTACACAATCTGTGTAATTCTGAGGAAAATAGGAACTTATAATAAGTGGAAATTCATTCTGGAGGTTATGTAATTTGATTTCATTTGCCACAGTCAGATGACAGATAATCAACCAATGCCATAGTCAAACAATGCTTTGATTAATTCAATTAGGGAACATTCTCACAAGAGATCAGGGCGGATGTAGGTGTATGGCGGGTGTTATAAAGATACTACGGGGAAAAAGAAAGAAAGAAAGAAAGAAAGAAAGAAAAAAAAAAGAAAGGAAGAAACAAAGAAACAAACAAAGACAGAGAGACAGACAGACAGAAACAATGAAAGAAAAAAGAAAAAAAGTTCTACTCGAAATTTCTCAAATCCCGAGCTAGTTTCTTCTCTTTTACGTGGTGTTCATGATAATACAGATCAAGCATTCGTTATCATTCATCTATATTGAAGAAACAGAAAAAAGAAAACCTCTGTAACTACACTCTTTCAGAAAAAAACAAACAAACAAACAAACAGTAACAAATCTTTAAGATGCGAAATATGTATGCTTAAAGCTCCACTCTGATTCAGAAAATTTGAACGAAAGATGAAACGGTACGCCAGGCGGTCTTGATATCACGGTAGGGATCAAACACAACGTCTATTTAAACTTTTGCCCTTGGCCATGGATATGGAAAGCTACCCTTGCATGCATGCCGTAGGAGTGAATAATTGTTGCTTGAATTTTTGCTATTATTTTTGTTCAATTCTTACTGTTGGCGAATGATTGGCAAGTCAGCGAATGTGAAATGGAAGACAATCGTTGTAGAAACAATAGAACTGGGATAATGCATTTTCAAATAGTTTCAGAACGACCCATGTCAAATCTATGTGAAATTACCGTAAGTGATATGGTAAAGCCAACAATGTGTGTTTGTGTGTGCATGTGTGGGTGTATATGTGCAGTTCTCAGGTGAGACTTCGATTCTGTACAGCAGAGCTTGTTTGTTTGTTAATACAAAACATACTGGTTTCACTAACACGGTTGGTGAATATCAATATTTAAGCTAAGTAGCATCACCTTGATGCTATACAGCTGATTTCCTTGAATTAACACAGCTAACATTGTTTACAAGGACCATGTTAAAGATCATTTGAAGATAGTCCTTTACACTACATCCTCAAAAGTTAACTGCGCCATACATCTAAACGAGGTTTTATAGCTTTATTTTGCATATAGAGATACCTGCAAATGGGCTTAGGGTTTATATTTTGTCCCTCTCTCTGTGTGAACGTGTGCGTTTGCGTATGTTTGTGTATGATTGAAATGTTCGGTATAACTTTCTGCAGACAACTTCTAGGAGAAGCACTACACAATAAGATGTATTGAAAGATGCATCCCTCCCTTGTATCATCCAGTTGCTGAACAGGCTTTGATGAGAAGCTCCGTAGAAGTAGAAGTAGAAGTACAAGTACAAGTACAAGTACAAGTAGGAGTACAAGTACAACTACAAGTACAAGTACAAGTAGAAGTAGAAGTAGAAGTAGAAGTAGAAGTAGAAGTAGAAGTAGAAATAGAAGTAAAAGTAAAAGTAAAAGTAGAAGTAGAAGTAGAAGTAGAAGTAGAATTCAGTTAGAGAGAGAAAAACTTAAAAAAAAACTAAAAATAAAAAATAAAAACTTGCAACTTACGGCAGCAATGTATATCACTGCTTTCGACAATAACACAAAGTTGACTTTAAATGAATGCTGTATCATTTCTAAAACTTGCAAGAGAGATGATTAGGCCCTATGTGTTGATAACGAAAGACAGTGCATTATGTAAACAAATAAACAAATATAAAATGTCATGCATTCTGACAAATATATATTTCTTACAAACACATTGACATACAAACAGAATATCACCGTCAATGACATCAATTGCAATAAGTAATGATTTTTTTTTTTTTTTTTTTTGCTCAAACAGCTTTCCCTACTTGTACCATCAAATGACCATGTATCCATAATTATTATGAGTGTGATGATTGGATATATCAGTGTTTCAGTTGCCTAGAAAAACCTTACTGCCTTATTGTGATTTCATCTATCTATCTATCTATCTATCTATCTATCTATCTATCTATCTATCTATCTATCTATCTATTACGTATCTAAATTTCTCTCTGTATAATGTACATGATATGTATATATTTCGATCTATCTAATTGCTCATATAAGTTTGCTTTGCTCAAAAGCCGTGTTAGAATTTCACATGAAACAGAGTAATTTATGAGCCAATTATGGACGATTATTTCTATCGTTTGATATTAGCGGTAAAGAAAGATGACGAAGGTAATACAATCGCTACGGAGTGCAATCTGCCACCAACTATTCAGGAGAAGTTTTCTTCGGATGGTTAGCCTCCTAGAACACTCTAATGTTTGTCATGCACTGAACGCATTCAGAAAAAAAAAAATACTTATTTGCAGAAGGCTGTGGCAGTACTAGAAATGTTAGAGTTCACACAATTTGGCAACCACGTAGTAGTTTATAGCAAGTCGGTCTCAAATGAACTGGGGGGGGGGGTGGAGCCCCTGATGGATCTTATATAACACAAGATGTAAAATCTCAGATTAACTTCGTTTTCATTTCATTTCATTCAGGTCATTTCATTTCATACTTTGAATTCGGGGAAGAAAGTAATAATATTTTGCTGCCAGAAAGTGATGTATTGTTGGTGAAGGGCCAGAAAGTGATGTATTGCTGATGAAGAAAGCATGAAAGACACAAGAGTAACTATGTACGTAAACTATGAGGATGGATTGAAGGGGGGGGGGTTATAATTCTACCAGTGTATGGTAAATCGTTCATGTCATTACCCCGCCATTCTGTCCCCCTTTTTCTTTCTAACTTTGTGAAAGAGATGGAAAGCCTTGCTGAGATCTTGTTCATATTGGAATCATTAGGGGTTAACGGGGCCTGCGCTTTAATGAAAAGAGGTTTAATTACCGTCTCATCGACGGCGGCAGCCAGCTCTCCTTACAGCCGAGCCGTCCCGATAGGTTCGTATGGGTTTCCCATCGGGCGCCGAATTATTAGATCGGAGGCTGTGTGGACGGGAAGGCGGGGTGGGGGACAGAGAAAAACAGGGATATGATAAGAGGGAAATATTATGCATAATTTAGTAAATTCACCTATACTTGTTTTCGACGTATATCCGAGTCCTTTTAAAAGTTCAATGTGAAACTTTTTTGTTTGTTTGTTTGTTTGTTTGTTTGTTTGTGTTTTTTTTTTCTTCAAATTATCACCTTCGTGGTATATATGCGTTCCAATTACGATATGTTTGTTTTGGGCGTTTTTTTTTTTTTTTTTTTTTTTTTTTTTAGTTAGAGTTCTTATTGCAGTTCGTTGGTCTTTTCATAATTCTTATACTTGAGAGCAATTGGTTATCTGATAGACTTTTCGAACAACTTTCCTTGCGTTTTGTAAGCAAGGAAAAGCGGCGGGTTGGTCCAATGATGACCAGGTATACCCGTCCTGTTGCTGTATATACAATATAACATTCTGATTGACCATGGTTTAATTCAGTTATTGCTATCTATTAGTCTGTAGTTTCTCCTTTCTGTTTCCGAACCTCCTTTCGCATTTTCTAGCACAACAAGTTGCATACAAGTTGGTTATGTCGGGTATCTTTTCGTTGACTCTTTTTTTATATATGTAAGCTTTCTTGATTTTGTGTGTATAAACAACGTACAGGAACAAGTACACTTTTTTTCTTTTTCTGTTTCTATTTTTGGTAGAAGCCGCTCTGAAAACAATAATAATGACAATATGGTCGTATTTATCCAGGGCAGCCTTTCAGTCTACCGGTATTGTTACCCCAGCATCACCAATTACCAACTTTTTCCCTTGGTTCAGGAGGAGGGAGCTTATGAGCACTTACAAGTACTCGAAGTATTAGGATGAAGGCACTGGCTGAGATTCGAACCCGGGACCCGCTACACCGTGGTGCTCCCATTTATTATCATCATGACACTTAGGCCTAATTATGCCGGTGCATGGGTGCGTGCCTCTGTGTGTGTTTGTGTGTATGTGTGCGTGTTTGAATTTTTCAACCTTTACAGTTGATCTAAAATATCAAAACATTTTCGTTACCCTTTTTTGTTTTCTCCGCTTGCGTCAGCTGTGCTGTCCCCTGCACCTCGCACCCCTCATCTTGACTATGGTCTACCAAACCACATCCTCCTTACCCATTGTGTCTCTTGCCTTTGTCTAGAAAAAGTCTTTGTCTCTCTGGAAAGAGAAGGACTGAACTTCCTATTGTTTGTTCAAGATAGAAGATCTCTGTTCAACTTTTTTCTCCAAACATATTGGATGAGTTTGTTTTTATCAAAACACAAATTCCTTCATGCGTTCATCACACCTGTCGGGTTGCAATTTTTTTCGTCTTCTTCTACTCTTCCAATCGATACGAAAATGTATTCTACTCTCAAAATCTATTGTTTGAGTCTTTTGTTTCTTCCCTTTTGAATTACCCCTCCCCGTCCCACCCCACCCAGCCCTCCTCCCCTGTCTCCTGTTTGACGAAAGTCAATCTCTGCCTCTGAAGACTCGCCCCCACCCTCGTCGGATCAAACCCACTTCCGACTCCCAGGACGGGTCCCTCTTCAGTGGTCACACGCATATACTGGCGGCGTTAATTACGATCATCTCTCTCTTGAAGACAGGCAACGACAATTACCCTTTGCCAGCTAGCAACCTGTCACCATTTTATGAAGTATAAAATCTGATGTGAGCTTGATGGGGATACCATAAGAACTCATGACAACAACAATAACAACAACAATAACTGGTAAGAAATTTGTAGTGGAGTTGAAGGCAGAGTTCGCGTGTGATGGGTTGGTACTCGAAAACGCAGTTATTGACTCCGACAAACCCTTGGCAGCGAGAAAACTCGAACAGATTGGCACTGATTTGAAAAAGAAAAGAAAGCTAAACAACAAGACATTGACGAGGAAAACAGTTAAACTACCGTTGGATATATCCCACATTTCAATGTTTCGCCTAATCATTGTCCATCTCTCTTCATTCATGCCCGGTTACAATGATCTTGATGTGAACGCCAAAGATCAATTTTTGTAGTCCTTGATGAGTGAACGCCATTGTGACCAGGTGCCCAATTTGACACCCCTCGACCCATGAGTAACAATGGGCTCCTGACAATGCAATATGGGATGGTAACGACAAAAGGCAGATTTTTCCGAAAGAACAGCCCAAAAGATGGAGAGTTACTACCCTGGGCAACTATAACGACCACATTATCATCATTTTCATGAATTATTACGAAGGTAAATGTATGGACCACGCCGTCCCTGACACTTCCGCTACCCAGGGTCAATGCCCGGATACAGACTCTACCTAAATGGGGAGTTGAGTGGTCACCAGCGTATAGAATCGATCACGTGGACGGTCCTCATGTTTTCAATTCGATAAAAGGGCAAACATTTTTGCCTTTAGCTCACGTCGCCAGGAATGTTCAGAAGAAAAGCGTATATGCTTACTCCCGGGACTTATACCCCCGTCCCTCTATTTTGTCGTAAGAAAATCGATGCTGTTGATGATCTCTTGACAGTAACTTGATTTGATTTAATTCGGATTTGATTTATTTATTCTCAGTAAGGCACGTCATTTACATCTTTTTTTGTGTAGTTAAATCATCAAGCATGATATGATTATGCATATATGGTACTACACTTGACAGAACAGAATAATGTGTATAGTGGCAAGTCATGGAAGATGTTAAAATGCAATGACGGTCGAACTAGATTCTGCTTATGATTTTCCTCCTCACAGCTTAACCCAAAGGCAATTAGATCTTGTTGTTGATCGCTTTAATCCGAAACAGTTTAAATCTAAAACAAAAACTATAAACAAAATCAAAACAAAACAAAGCATGTAGTGGTTATGGTGATCCGATGAAAAGAGAGAGAGAGAGAGAGAGAGAGAGGGAGAAAGAGAAAGGGGGTCTACTCCTGTAATTTGGCCCTTATCTGTAACATCAGAAACCGGAAAGAATATTTTAACCTTACGTGTTACTGCCAATCCATTCATGTTTCTGTGTGCTTAAGCCTTAGTCATTGATCTCTATATCCTGACTATTGAATGTCTTTCTTTCTTTCTTTCTTTCGTTCTTTCTTTCTTTCTTTCTTTCTTTCTCTCTCTCTTCGTATCCTTCTCTCGTTCTCCAATGCAAATAATATCTTTGAAAGAAAGACAATATACCTTCGCAATGAATAGAGGCAATCAAAACGAGGAAAAGACGATTTGTATAATTATACCCATCTGCTATTTGTTCACTGATAACCTTGACAGATTCGGCTTGTTTGCCCTTCTGTAACAAAGTTTTAGAATGAGAGAGAGAGAGAGGGGGTTGAGGGTGAGAAAACAAAGTAACTGCCCTCATTATTTGGTAGCTGCTTCATTGTTCCAAACATTAGGATATTTAGCAGCGCGTTTCGCCTTACATTCGATCCTCGACTGTTTCTCTGGTCTCTTTGCTGGGGCCCCTGTAGTCCCACACTACCTTTCCGGCCGACTGTTCGCCACCGGTTCCGCCCCGCGGGCCGGACTAAAAAGCTAACCAAGAGACCATAACGAGCTTGAAAAGTCAGGGCCTGTCACAATAGCCCACCATTAACCACTGGAATGGGTTCTCTCTTCCTCTGTCTCCCTTCCTCTGTCTCCCTCTCTCTCTGTCTTTATCTCTCTCCCTCTCTTTTTCCCCCTCTCTCCCTCTCCTGTTTCCTCTCTCTTCCTCTTCGTCAGGAGTAAACAAATTCACTGTCTGGAGGTCTCCTGTACTTTTTCCTCTTTTTTTCCCCAAGCGGCCGTCCTTAGATACAGAGGCCTTTTCGGGGCCCCACTTAATTGACAGTCCTACTCGATACATCAGTAGACAGCTACAGGTCCAAACGTGGAGCTACCTGGTCCGATCAAGTCAAAGTTACCCTTCAACAAACTGCACGAATGACAAATTGAGTTGCATTGTCAAATGATATTCGTCTAATAATTCTAATAGCGCTCCCAAGTTCTTAAATACCGCCTTTAACATGTGCACAAAATCAAACCGATAGCATGAGAAATGACATTCTTCTATTTGTTTTCTTTCACGCCTGTATAGCTCCCTGAAGCCAGTGTAAAAAAAAAAAAAAACAAAAAAAACGGTTGATCGATATGCAAACAATTTTTGAGCACACCTGAGACTGAAAGCATGCCCTTTCATTGTCTTTATACTTGCCCTTGCTCGCATTGGCTTAAAGTTTACAGAAGTTTTCGTCGTCGTCGTTGTTGTTGCTGCTGTTTGTTTACGAAGTAATGTACCAAAGCTGCGTGTGATCATCACAATAAAAGCTGAATCAAAAAAGAGTTAATGAGTAAAATCACGGCAGGGTGTGACTGCTAAGGGATAAGGTAAAAGACAAAGGGATCGTAGTAAGCTTGATTCTTTCGGCTGTCAAACTGTAATTTCCAAGGCTCTGCCGTATTGTCTAAGGGGTTATTGTCAAGAGCTCCTCGCCGAGCGTGAGAGGAAACGGCCGCCTTGATTACTGTTGACACTTAATTGTTCATATTGCCTTATAAACACTTTTTTTACCTCTTGCTCTATTTTGGATGATATACATAACTATGATGTGTTAATGAACACGTTCCTCCACGCCTACTTTGACCTCTCGGCATGGACATGGAGCAATTCGGCCAGCACCTCATAATACCTCGCCCCACGGGGAACAGAAGATTGCGAAAAGGTGAGAGAAGAGACATTTTACATAATAATGTGATCACTGGCGGGTTTTTGCTTTATTGTATAGTCTTCTTTCCTTTTCTTTTGTTTTGTTTTTGTTTTGTTTTCGTGTTCATGTAGCAGAGGTATCGGAAAAATTGAAGTCGGGTTGATATGATGGAAAGACAGAGGAAAAAATATGTGATCTGTATCTCTTATAATAATTTGCTGTATTTTTCCCCCTCGATTCTTGTACTGTATTATGATCTTCTTTTGATGAGATTTGCTCGGCATAATTTCGCTTTAGACCTGGGCCGGTTGAGGACGCGTAGCTTCTAATCCATTTTTTTTTCTTCTTCAAGCCATTATCGACGTGAAAAAAATAAGTGGCGCAGATAACTTACCATTCGTACCTCTCTTTCGGAAGTTTCTGCTAATGATACACACTACAGCGTCGTTTTGGCTAGACATGGCGGTTGCCTTAATTTATGGCTTGTTTATCGCTAAAGCGACGTTTCTTTTGTGTCGTCTCGTTGTCCCCCTCCTACCCCCCCCCCCCCTCCCCCAGTCTCTCTTTCTCTCATCTCTCTTTATCTCCGTCTTTCTCTTCCTCTGTCATGTTGTAGTTGTCACATTGTTACATAATTCATGGGCAATTACTGTGCGTATAAACTAGGGGAGCGCGATGCGGCGGGCTACACAATTCCGTCGCGGCCCCGCCAGCGAAACAATCATCATTAAAGCGCGGGTAGTCACCGATTGTGGGCCAGTCAACCCAACGCATATCAAAAGTTGGGAGACCAAGTCCGAGAGATCTTAAAAACCCGCTGAAATGAAAGTCATTGCTACATAATCCAAGTCCTGTAATCTACCAGTAAGTCAGTCTGATAATGTTTTGACATGATTGAAATAAAGTTATGTAAAATAAGAGGAGAGACACATGCTGTTGAAAAAAAAAAGAAGATCTGTGACTTACCGAATTTACAGTGAGTTATATACTTATGTCAAAAGCAACAATGTGAAATATACCAACCCGGGAGCGTTTGGTATGATATTTGTTCCATAGGAACCTTGGTAGTTACGGCATAAGTTTAGAAAGTTTTCTGCTTTAATGCTTCTTCATCGGTTTATCCCTCGAGGTACTGCTCTATATCTATCTATCTATCTATCTATCTATCTATCTATCTATCTGTCTTTCTATATATATGTATGTATATGTATATATATATATATATATATATATATATATATATGAGATTAAAACCTAAAATGGCATTTAAAGCGCTTTATCCTGGCGAGGAAAGCGCATGTATATATACATACATTGGATGGGCCTTTAATACAAAGTAATGCATCTACTACTGATGTAAAAACAGTGACGAGAGATAAAGAAAGTGCCACATTGGTTAATCGGACGGATAAACAAACCCACGGAAGAAAAGAAAAAAAAATATGAGAGCAGAGGGGAAGATTTTAAACCAAATGAGTTATAATTGCAGTGAATTAAAGGTTAAAAAAAAAAGAAACAATGAGCAAGGTATTAAGGGGATTATGAGAGCAGGGGATATGGAGGAGGAAGGAAAGAAAAAACAAAAACAAAATGCATTTTGAACAGCGACAGCACGGAGAGAGGTGTTTGCTCTAGGCTATGGCTGAAATATTGATCATAAAATTGGATTAAATCGTCCAGGGAAGACTTATTTGAGGAAAGAGAAAGTTGTCGAGGAGGCAGCGCGCGCTACTGTACCCCATAAATATTTTAGCAATTAATTAGCAAATGAGCGGTGCCCCTCTCTATCCGTACTTCTATATATATTCCGGCCCCCTTTTCATTACGCGCCGTCTTTTCAAATCACTAAAATGCGCGGCAAATTTCGGTTTCAGTAGACAGTAGGGATATTGAACCGTCATTTCCTTCAGTTTTGTGTATGAAGTTAATGATGATTAAAATTGTTTGCTTGATTGTTTTAAACGAATATTTGAAAACGCGCTGAGCCCCGTTTTTATCTTATTCATGCTTGAAACAAGCACTTTTACATTAGAGCGACAATTAGACTAATACACTTCTACCAAAATAGAGATTAGATGGACTGGTTGATTTCCTCTCATTTTACAGCCCAAATGAACGACGAAAGAAGAGTCACATCAACATAGATGTTGAAAATGCATGAAAAGAGTAAACATTCAAAATCAATCAATAGAATACCTATAACTCTTAAAAGAATAAATGAATATATAAAAAAAAATAGTAAAGGCCGATCGACCCGTCCCTTATGGGATTCCTAAAGTCCCATAAATCTTTTTTGAGGAATACCGGCTTACATATACAAGCATTCTATATACACGAATTCGCACCTCCATATCAGCACATCAAATGCTTGACTCGAAATGGGAGACCCGAGCGATAAAAGTATAAGACAGACCATGAGCGTTTATGCAAGTGTCATAACTTTATTAGAATTCTAAGGCTAAGGCTGCTGCTGCTGATGGGGATGATTAAGATTATAGTTGTTCCTGTGATCAAAACCACGTTCTGACTTTCAAAACAGCTGACGTAGAATTTTAAGCAATTTCTTACCGACATCATCCATGTTTTCACAAATGAGAGCATTAACATACTTGGAGAATACACATTATGTCAAGTTTTCACCAGGGTAACGTAAAAACAATACACGCGTGCCTTACAGATATTTTGCAAGTTATGCTTATAAAGCATTGTAATATTCCACCTTTTTAACACAGATTGAGGTATCAGTTAAACAGCCTTCAGAAAAAAAATTAGCAAAAAATGAACAATATTAATCAATTAAACGATTAGACAAATGACATTGATATGGATATGAAGAATCATGACACGATAAAATGACCATTTCATGAATTTTACTCTGATGGCAATGAAAATTTTGGTGTGGACATTGTGCTTAACTATAGTAGTAGTAGTAGTAGTAGTAGTAGTAGTAGTAGTAGTAGCTACTACTACTACTACTACTACTACTACTACTACTACTACTACTACTACTAGCTTACTACTACAATACTACGAATGATAATAACAATAATAATATGCAACGTATCAATGGCAACTATGACTGTAGAAGTCATAATATTAACATTAATATTTCATCGTAATCATTATTATTCCTTTTGTTTACTAATGACTGCATTCCATGCACTGCTCATAACTGCTTACGTCCCCAAAGTCATATGTGGTCTGTGCTGTTTTGTTTTGTTTTTTTCTTTCGTGAAGTATGGAAAGTAGTATTATATGAAATGCTAAAATAGCACGATATTTTTGGGAAAAAATAAAGCAACCGTATAATGATTTCCAAATCAAAGTGCTACTGCAATTGTAGATAACAAGTATACATGTCACCTTAGCAAGTTGAAGTAAGTATATGATAACGTGATTTCTGTCCTATTATTTTTTGTTTAATCTGCTTTGAATGCACTGAATAATCGTTCAATATTTCACATTATCATTTTTCCAGTCTGTCTTGTGTTATCGTTCAAGAATATTATCTGTGCCATGTTTCAGCTTTGAAATTAGGACGGTTACGGGACGCTGTTAGGTTTTAGTCTAAACTGAATCTGAATATGGAAATATGAACGTGAATAGATCACGCCTGATTTGATAATTTAGAAAGGTGAAGGTGAATTAGGGAATGGGTGACAGGGAGAGATGACTCGAGTAATTATTGCTACCACCAGGGGTCGTGTCATATCGAGTTATTTCACTTCCAATGCTTCTCAACCCCCCTTTCTTCCTTGACATCCACCTCCTCCTCCTCCTCCTGCTATATATACTTGAATTTAATGTCCCGTATTTGTTAATCCCTTAAAAAAAAAACTAAGAACGTGACAAAGTCGGGAACAGTGCAAAGCGACGTAATTCAATGACACCATACATCGTGAATTTAACAAAATATGATATTTAGGTATGCAGCGCTTCCTATCGTTTTCACGCTCGCATATATAGAGAGGAATCGTGTCAATTCTGGTATCGGTTGTAATTTCAGATTGGGAATTCCCGGGTCTTTTTTCCCTTCTCGTGCAAAAAACAGTCGTGAGAACCTTTTAACCATCCTTAGAAACTGATTCTTAAATTAGTGATAAAAACACTAGACCCTTATTGTGCATTCTGTTGACTAACACTACTGCTTTCGGGGTTTTTTTTCCAGATCAAATTGTGTCAACGTGGCAATCTTACTAGATCAAGAGATAAATCTGTCACCGATTATAGTTCAAAGGCAAGAACGTCCATAGTACAAACAACACTTGAGATATTATTGCTTTGTGGTCGTATATGGTCGATAGGCGACCTTGTTGTAACCATTCAAAACGTTCCCTTTAAATAGTAACGTTTATAAACTCGTCGGAGTCGGGGCTGGCACTACCATTGAAAATAGCCCCGAAGACTTTAATGTGCTTATTAACAGAGAAACAATGTTTACTGTGAAACGGTGGCAATAGTAAAAGCAGATGGTGACAAAGGAACTATATATATATATATATATGTATATATATATATATATATATATATATATATATATATATGTATATATATATATATATATATATATATATATATATATCTGGAAAAAAAAGCCTCGAAATTCTTCTGGTTAGGAAACGTGTCCAGTGCGTGGACCAGACGTCACAAAAAAGCATATTTTATTTCATAAGACTAAGTGGCAATTCTAAGTGTACAATCTCGGCACAAAGGAAGCAATTTGTTCTATTCTACAAAATGCTGAAATAGTGGTTCCCAAAAATAAATCAATGAATATGTCACTTTGACACGACGGTGGTAAATGCTAGATGTATTTCCCGCACACAGCTGAATTTTCAATTAAACTTACACAATGAACCTTTTTCTTTTGAGAAAGAGAGGGAGGTGCAATTATGTGGGGCAGGGTTCGAAGTTTGATTGGGTTCCGACTGGCCCAATCCATACATCAAACAAACAAAAGGCATCCTGTCCATAACAAGAGTTGACTTAGATTTATGAAATATTTTCTCTTCTCCGTAATTGTAACTTTCGCATAATTTTGCCCTCTTTTATTTCTCAAATAGCTTAATTACTATTGATGCAGAAATACTCGTCAGACAGGATATGATTTGAACATACAATTCTGGGAAATACTGTTTTGTTTCATAACAATTTTCAAACGATTGTGATATCATGTTTGAGTGCATGTGCGTATTTGCGTATTTGTGTGCAAATGTGTGTGTGTGTGTGTGTGCGTGCGTGTGTGTGCGTGTGTGTGCGTGTGTTTATTCTATTATACACCTATAGTCACTTGTTAAAATTCCCATTCCTGTCTTTCATACTAGTATCCATTAAGATATTTTGTTTCTGGCATACACAGTTGAATATATTCACACACACACACAGACACACGCACACACACACACACACACACACCTCTACCTCTCTCTCTCTCTCTCTCTCTCTCTATATATATATATATATATATATATATATATATAATATTTACATAATTATATGTATATGTATATGTTTTTATAAATCATAATCAAGTAAGGTGACAAGAAACCATGAAAGCATGACTTAGATCAGCAGAAAAGAGCAAGACATTTCCACAGGCATCAAACAGACACACACGCACACATACACACACACACACACACACATGCACAAAAGCAAAGGCATAATGTAACGGTTTTTAAGAAGAAGCTCTTTAACCCTAGACAACAGTATCATGAGGTATATATAGCGCCATATTTCAGGAATCTTCAGTTGTGTTTCAACAAACAGGAATTCAATTTTCCTTGCAAGATGAATCATGTGCTATAATTTCGTGAAACGGACTCAAACCAGTAAGCGTATTCCTATATATTGCTTCTTTTGGCGTATTTATGACGCAGACAGAGAAAACAAAATGGTATTTGAGATAAGAGAAGAGAACAATATCTATTAAATTGTTCTATTGCAAATTGTACCTTCAAAATCATTGTAAAACTTGCAACAACATTCACTGACACTAGTTTCCAGTTATTCAATCTCATTGACAATACCTATGTTATCGCGTTGTTGTGGGTGTATTTTCTGTTTGTGTAATTTCCAGTATGGTAGTCGTGTTCATGAAAAGGAACATCGATAGATCAAGGGGGAACAAAGCATGTTTTGAAATGAGCAAAGTTTTATTATGTAAGCCAAACCAATAGGTAAGTAGATATGACATCACAAAATAAATATACCAGTCCTTTTTTTTTCATATTCGTTATGATTCACTAGATGTCGTTTAATAGCTTTTGATGCTAAGATGAAAAAAACAACAACAACAACAACATGTTTCATGCAATGAAAATGCAAGGCTATGAGATTTGACGATTCGTTCGATTGAAAGCTATCAGTCAGTCACTAAGTTCGTTGAATTTACAGAGTATTTGAGAAAATTATAATCATTGTGCAATAAGAGCCGTTCCAAATGTTATTACAGAAAAGAGAACATACATGTATTCCAAATTAGCTCAGTAATCTGGGCAAACACTGAATAAGTGTTTAACAGAAATTTGCTCAATAGTGACCATGTGTAGCAAGACGTGAAGGCGATGCATAATGAGATCATAGCGAGGTTTACTGTGAATTAATTGTAAATGAAATTTCGTTAATCGTCGGCGTCATTGCTCATGACGATGTATCCATTATCAAACATTCCCACCCTTTGCCAGGTTTTTGCTATTCCTAATGAGGGCATCATGAAAAAAAAAAAAGAAGAAAGAGAGAGAGAGAGCGAGAGAACAAAAAAGGATCTCAGATGAATTAATTTCCGCAGGATGGAAATGTGTTGACTGAATTCAAAACACGCAAAACATGAAACCCAACTGAACGTTCGCTCAGCAGTCACAGAAAGACAGATTAAGGCTGGATCCCCTTTAGCCCTTGAGCCCGTCAAGTCTCGCAGAATAGATTTGTGTGGTTTTATGCTGTATCTTTTTATTGAAATGTTTAACATTCTTTCTTAGTGTTGCACAAAAGGTACAGTCGCCAAAAAAAAAAAACCCTTTTCATTCGAATTCTTTGTTCAAACATCAATTATTTGTTGTGGTTGCAAAATTTTCAAAAGCCTTTGTCTAATCTAATTTATAAAAAATTTCTACTTTGGCAATACATTTTAAATTAAAAAAAGTTTCCTGTTTTCCTCTTTAATTCGCATTTTTTCTTTACATTTCTTTCTCATTTTGTGCAGATTGTGCAGACAATTGGTTGGGTTTTTTTTTTTTTTTTGAAGTTCGTAAATTTGTAGTTTAATTGCTCTATCTAATTTTTCTCCAACATGAGGTTTGCTGCAATGTTGCAAGGTAATTATGACAAGATGATATTTTCTGTAAAAAAATCATCCGATGAGAGAAAAAAAAGGAGGCTTAGACGCAGATGAGAATAATATAGGCTACGGTGAAATTCTGTAGCTCTATATACATAATTTCGCTTTGATCCCATCTAACTAAATTAAATCAAATTAAATTCAAATTAATTCAACTAAATTCAATTGAAATTCATTCACATTTCTTAAGAATTAAAGGACATCACAAAGTGTAACTACATAAATTATAAACAAGGACAATTGAAACGAACAAACGAAACACTACAACCCAATAAATGCAGTTGATGTGGGGACAAGCAAAGGCCCTTGACCTGTCATGACTAGTCCCCGGTAAAACTTCTTTTGTATAAATATTAAAAATTACAAAAATACAAAATACTTTATTATAAACTTTAAACGCAAGATTACATAGATATGAAGTACTACATTACAGACTTACGACATATGATTACATAAAGCAAACCACGTTACAGACTTTTACATATAAAGCAGGCTATTGATTACTCATACTTGTTTAACAAATATGATTTAAAATCTCTTCGAAAAATATTCATAAATTAAAATTTTTTCAACGTTAAATAAAATGTGTAGCCGCATAAATAGTATCGTAGTTTTCGAAAAACTATATTTGAATAGGCTACATACAAATTATTACAGGACAGGGTTTCATAACTATTGATATACTTGATGTACTTGATATACTTATTAAATATTGATATACTTAATAAATCATCAAGAATATGAAGTAAAAGACCTTTTGAATATGAACATATAACAATTTGTAATCAGAAAATAATAAATATCATACATGTTTAGTAACTTCAAATTTTTAAACAACTTTTGTATATGAGCTACATAGTAAGACTCACATATTATACGAATAGCACGTTTATGTAGCAAAAATAAAAATAAAACAAATAAGTTCCACAAATTTGACACCCCACACAAGATTACAGTACATTCAATAAATATCAAAAAACAAAGTTTTCTTCCACTCAACAAAAATTTTTAATGAAAACAAATGTCTTACATTACTTAAAGTTCCAATACACTTGACATCTTCCTACATAGTCCGTATTCAATTATGATATTATAAATAAAAACAATGCACACTTTGTCATGGTAGCAAAAAAAGAAAAAGTAATCTACATTTTCTTTCCGATTCAAATTTTCGTCAATTATTACTCCAAGCAAAATAGGACTTTTTACTCGTTTTGTTAATACATCGTTGATCTTTAATTTCACCTTATTTCCATTATCATATTTTTTTCACAATTTAAGATTAATTTAACATCTTTAAGAAAATTTATTTACGATTTATCACCTAAAAAAAAAACTTTTCCCTTTTCAGAATTTAAAACATTATCTAATACCCAAAAATCTGTAAGATTTATCTTCAAGATTAGAAAAGAAAAGAAATCAGGTATCACCAGTAAATAAGAATACATACAAAGTATTGCTTACATATTGCAAATTATTAATATAGACTATAAACGCCAGCAGTGGTCCAAGGTTGGATCCTTGAGGGACACCAACTGAGATACTTTCATATTGTGACTTAAAATCATCTATACATAATAATATATACATTGATGCTACCGATCACTTGAATAACACTGAAACCATTGCATTGTACTTCCCCCATTCCGTAACGCTGTAATTCATCTATCAAATTTAAATGATCGATACAGTCAATTGCTTAAAATAAATTTAAAACTAATCCTACTGTTGTTTCTTTTGTTCTAAAGCTTTGACAAGTCTATTTGTAAAAGTAACAAGTGCACGGCTAATACCGTGACCTTATCTAAAACTTAAGTTTTAACAAACAATCTATAAAAGATCAATTAATCATTAATTATTTTCTCTAAAGGTTTACTAAAAATAGATGATAGAAACTGGTCTGTAATTGTTTAGCAATTTTTTATCCCCACATTTAAAAACAAATACTACTTTGCCAATTTTTGTTGCACTGGGAAAGACTGCCTGCTCAAATGAGGAGTTAAAACATTGCACAAAGGATAAGCCACTAGGAGTATTACAAAGTCCCTCACTAATTTCATCATAACCAACTGACTTGTTTATATCAAATTTCAAAGCAGTGTTAATATTATCTGATATCAGCAACTGATCAAGAAAATGTATCTCGATTATTACTTTGGTAAAAAAAAAAAAAATCCCTATGATATATTTGGATACTTTTCCACATTATCATGGATTTTTTTTAACTAAACCCACTGACAAGAAAAAAAAAAAAACCCTTAAGAATATTTAAAATTTTCATTCTTACCATCTACAATCCTACCATCACACTCAATTTTTACCTATTGTTTTTCTCACTTTATTTTCTTCAATATTTCATCAATAACCTTTCTTGTATCTCTAGCATTATTTTCATAATTCATAAACTCTCACCACATTTTTTTTAAATCTCGTATTAAAGCATATAATTTATTTCTGCTATGTTTATGTTTATTCTTTTTTCAATATCATTTTGGTTTCGTATATATTTTCTGTAGATTAAAACATATGTCTCTTTTTACATAATTTCTTTATTTCATTATTGATCCGTAGCTTATCAACAACTTTCATTATTTTTTCCAGTTTGGCATTTAAAAACATTCCCTATATGAGATATTGTAATCTTCAATAATCTTTTCATATATGCGACCAACTCCTTGTTATTATCCGTAAACTACCAATCTCACTTCTTTGTGGCAATTTTATACCAGGGTATTTAACACTATGAAGATGGGTTCTGCGGCATAACATACAATTAAACTATACACGTATGGTATAACATAGAGATATAAGACGATCGATCGCACTTAAAATTTTCGATGCCTTGTACTGAGAAGAATATTTTCTGTTAGCAAAAAAGTGATATCTATATGTTTTTGTCGAAAATGAAAATGGTAAAAAAGAATTGAATTGAATTGAATTGAATTGAATTGAATTGAATTGAATTGAATTGAATTGAATTGAATTGAATTGAATTGAATTGAACTGAATTGAATTGAATTGAACTGAATTGAGATTGAGATTGAGATTGTGACCCATTTGGCGTCCTGGGTGCCAGCTGCGAACTACATATTACCATTGGCAACCATTTTGTACACAGTATCAGCAGTGATTCGATTTGTTCATGTTGACTGGGTGACCCAAGAAGGGGTGACGTGGTTCTTATTTAGATCAAACTGGGAACATAGTCGGCTATGACAAGCATAAGCACACAGGCACAAACACTGCATCGACGCTACAAATGCAAAAACTTTTGTGCAAAGAGGTGACTCAAAAGAGACAAACATTTGGACTTGCGACAACAATAGCAATTTTATATGATTTTGTCACTCTTTAATGTGAACAAGTCTTGAAGCAGATACAAGGAACAGATATATCTGTTATTTCTTAACTACCAATTATCATTTAGATCACAATCATTAAGATTAGGAATGATTATTATCGATTAATCAAATCTGTCAGTTATCTGATGGATCAATGCCAGTTGCACAAAATGTGTTTTGAAAAAAACAAAAACAAAATGTATATTATTATTGTTTGCTGAGACTAAACCCTTCCAGACGAAACAACAACATCAACAAATGAATAGGATCAAGATAAGCAAACAATTATTTTCAAGTTTCTGGAAGTATCGATTATGCATTTCTTTTTGCAGTCAACGGCGTGAACAATATCGATTTTATGTCAACAATGGTGATAATCTGCGCTTTAAAAGAAAACCCCAACAACACGTCAACACTTTAAAAGGGAATTACCAAAATTATGAAACGATGAGTGAAATGAAAGGAAAAAAAAAAAGTTGTCACCACGAAATCGACAAACTAACAATTTGCGCGATTTCGCATTATCATAAAGCAATCGTATTACAGCTATGATGTTGCTATAACTCCACTAGACTCCACTATTAGTTGACGAACGCATCGTATGTGTCTATGTGCAGTGACAAAGAACAGATAGGAACACGATGGGGCAATAACACAAATATTTTTTTCCTGTATTTACGTGCAAATGATGCATTTGCCGAATGACTTGTGGTGCCCGTCTGTTCCAAATTTCGCGGAAAATTACCCAGGCATCGATTATCATTTGAATAAAGACCGCCGAATAAGTGGACACATTGGTCTAGTACCATCACACGTGTTTTTGCCTTTTTGCGGGTGTGTGTGTGTGTGTGTGTGTGAGTGTGTTCACTCTAGCCGCCAATTTCTATCACTTCTTTGCCACTGTATTAGCATCCATTTCCCCTCCATCCAGCCCCGACTCACCCCCACCCTATCTCCCATCTCGCTGTCACAGTTTTGGTAAGGTATAATTTCCCCTTGATGAACACCGCAAATCCGCCAACTGTCTTTTGCCTTTTGTTCGAAAAATATACATGATTCAGGAAGGGGAAGAGGGGGAAAAAACGATTTAGTATGCGATCGTTTGGGGGGGGGAAACGGCGGGCGAGGCAAAATTTATGGATCTTTTTTTTTTCCGCCCATCTGTTGACTTATTTATCGGATTATGTAGCTGTCTGTGTTGTAAGCGGGTCTTGATCTGTTTGCAGTCTCACTTTCATTTATGTAAAGAGTGTTGTCGAAATCACAAGTGAAACGGAAAAGAAATAGATATCAGTTTATAATTTTCTACCCTGTGATAAAGATATTTTGTGACATAAGATATATTTACAGTTATTGTCGATTTTAACAGTGAAAACAATAATCTCTGTTGGATTCTTCGGTTAAAATGCATTTCTCTTATACACGATAACTTAATATCAAAGGTATTCATCTTGACTCCGGAAGAAAGTGATTAAAAGATGTATGGCATTTTAAGTAGCCTGCTCTTATAGTTGTGCCATCATTATTTAGGTGATACTTGAATTTATGCCACAGACCGACCTTGCGATATCAGTTCATTCACTCTCCTAATGTTCCACCTCTGGGATATGAATGCTCTTTGGAAAGAACAACACGTCCAAAAAAAGATATATACAAACCCCGACCCTCTTTTGGTGTATAAACATCAATGATAGTTGCCGAGAGCTACTCCTGCCTAATCACAGACAAAATTTTAGACAATCATACGGATGACAATATTGATGATTACAATAATAATTAAAATGTTAATGATGTCTATAAGAAACCCTGGACCCGGTCGGGCGAGGGGGTGGGTATAGCGCCGGGAGAGCGCGGTGTCGGGAGGTACCTAATTGCCGAGTTTGATATGTGCGCTTGCCATTGGCATATTATACATGGCCGCATGCAAAACTCGGGAGATGACAAACTAGGCGATATCGCTTGAGAATTGGACGTCAAATTAGCTGTCATGAAGTCATCGAGGGCACGATCTATCTCGGCATGGTTTCATTTGATTTTCATGGAGAAGCACAGAAGACTAGGCATCTCAGCCTTTCCCTGTTAGATTGCATTGTTGTGCCAAAGAGACAGTAAGATGCCCGTATGTATTTGTGTGCGTATTAATGTACATATATACATATATATATATATATATATATATATATATATATATATATATATATATATATATATATATATGTATATATATATATATGTATATATATGTATATACATGTATAACTAGAAGCATTTGGATAACATGAACCAAAAATATGAACTAAAACTGTTGTCATCAGAACACCAAATCTCGACCAGGGCATTTGCGTATAGTACGCTGATATAGCAAAACATTATCTACATAATGATTCATTATCTAATTTATCGACATATGCCTTTTGTGGTATAATAACAGCAACTACACCCCCCCCCCATCAAAAAAAAAGGAAAGTGTTGGGGGAGGGGAGCATTGGAGGTATATAGGCCTATAGAAGAGAAGGGAGGATAGAGGCATTAGTATTCAGGCACTGCTGTTCGAAGTTATCCTGAATAATTTATACAAAAACTGAACGCAGCGCGGTAAATGGATGTTTCGACCTTTTCTTCATCCAAGAGAAAAGATAACGACAAGTGTTTATATATTGATATTACGTTCCAGGAAATTAGATTGGTACGAGAAACCATCGACCATGCGTAGTCTGTATTATGCATAGGTGGCCTGGTCAAATAGAAAAGGATGAATGAATATGAAAATTATGACACAGTTAGTGTAGTACGTAGCAATAGATATACCTGATGATATGCGGAATAATGTGATGCCCATTATAATTACGCATGCCTGATTGTATACGCGTATTATCAATATTGTGTATTATACGTAGTACTAATCATTACGCACAGACACATCTCTCTCCCTCTCTCCCTCCCTCTCTATCTATCTATCTATCTATCTATCTATCTTTCTATCTATATGTCTGTCTGTCTATCTATCGACATCTATCTCTCTAAAATATATATTTATCGATGTATGAATACGTTTAAAAATGCCTATAATTATAAAGTTTAGGTCCTATATTATGTGAGTTCTTACAAATAATTATTTTTGATACTTATATCCAAGGTTTGTAAAATGTGTGTATATAATGATAGATACATAAAAAGACAGATCTGTTACGAAGGTGGAATAAGCAATACAGTTAATTTGCGATATAAACATGTAGTTTTCCCTCTTTGCAGTAGTACTTCAGCGTGCAGCTTAATCAATACTGCTGGCGTCGAGATAGGGTAGGCCCTGGGACACGCAGAGCCGAAATTAAATCTCAGCCGTTTTACTTGTTCTCTGTCAGTGGAAAAATCTGAAGAAAAACAGACAAAACAAAAACAAACAAGCAAACAAACAAACAAACAAACGCACACCAGCTTGGTTGGCATTATCCTTTTCGATTCATTCTTATTTGTCAGTTCGCAGGACACTTTGGACCATTCATACTATAGAGGATATGATTTCTCCGTATGACCATCATTCTCGGGGACCTGACAGGCCCTATCATTTTGATTTCTAATGTTGACAAGATCTGCACCCTCCCCTCCCACCCCCTTTAATCTATTTTTCTGAAGTCTTTGTCAGGAATTGTCTCTTTGCCGTCCTTTCCCCTTTGTCTCTCACGCCCCAATATCTCTCATCGGTCTATTCTTCGTGGTCAATAAGCCCATTTCTCTTCCCGTATAGTTTTATGACTCCAGTCTCATGCACGCCCTTTGTTTTAAGGAGCGGGATGTCTCTTTCGCGCGTCCGTCCATCAGCGGTCTCTGTCAGAACGCATTAACCCCAACTTAGCTTCAACAAACGGCGCCCCGCTCGCAACACCTCCGCCCGGGTTTTTATCCCGCTGACGCGGCGGAACCATACGTGCACTCCAAGCCGGAGCAGGCGGCTAGGGATTCTGTTACGCTCCCGCTATTATTGTGTGTCACCTTGTGTCTGCTTCTCTCCCCCCTCGCGGACTGCCTTCGCCCGCTCGCAGCGAGCTCGCTCCACGGCGAGTATCCGAGTGAATGGGTAAAACAGCCGGCCGCTAAGTGTGCGCACAACCTGTGCTGTTGGTAATGCAATCCCGCGCTAATGCCTGCTACACGGCGTGTCTCCACCGTATCGAACTATACGTCGTTAAAGACCAATTACAGGACCATTAGGCAGTATTTTCCTCCGGTTTTTCTGAAAACCTCTGATTGATGCTTCATGCCGAAGGGGAAATTTGCTTTGTCAGCCGAGATAAACAGACAAGATACACGTAATTAGACGGAAGGTATACCATACACAATTCAACACTATATACAGATTGGTTGTCAGGTGTGTGTGTGTGTGTGTGTGTGTGTGTGTGTGTGTGCGTGAGAGAAGAGAGTGGGAGAGAGAGGAGAGTGGAGAGGGAGAAATAGAAAGATATAGGCTCACAGAACTTGCATTTGGTGTCTACTTCTTGTTGCAACTTCTCCCACTGGTGATGACAACTGCTATCATCCCGCCGACAGATCTGGGCTAGCCAGAGGAGACGTCGGTCGTCTCCTTTCGCCGTGCCTGTCGCTACATCTGCTCTGGATTATCGCCGACAAATTAGAATATAATTAAAAGGTCTAAATCCCTGCCCATTTCCAAGCCCTCCTCTGCTCTCTTCCCTCTTCTTTATTTTCCCAAGGTAGAAACTTCTAACTAACACCCCCAAGAAAAGAAATAAAGAATGAACAGCAACAAGATACAATAACAATAACAACCAACCAACAACAACAACAACAACAACAAATAAAAACAGAAACAAGAAAAGGAAACAGTGTTCAGGATTATCTCAGACTTTGTGGAATCTGGCACCTCCAAAAAATACCATGGGGGAGATAAATCAACATTCTCCGAAAGTTAAATATTGTAAATTTAGATTATTTAAGATAGTATATTGCAGTTTTCTTTTAAACATAAAAACAAATCAGCATACATGACTGTAAGAATCTCACACGTCATGCATTTACACACACACATATGTTATATACTTATATAATGCGTACGCACTTGTTTATATTAATCTGCATAATCATTATTTAATGTATAACTATATTAATGTTTATCTATCTTGAAAAGTTCATCATGGCCAGGAGCAGACGTATAACCATGTGTATGTCTGCTTCAGAAACGGATTTTAATCTAATATCATACATCGCATTCTCATGGTCGCTGATGAAAAATGCGATGACGTGATAACCTGTTTGGTGCCTTGTTTCTAAAACATGCGCCTCCCCGGCACGATGAAGCGTTTTTATGCCATTATGAATGTTTATATCTTGAAAAGTTCATCATGACCGTAATTACATTGTGCTAATGTCGCAGGAATACTGGTACGTGAATCTCCCCAAACACACATAAACAAACATACATACACACACACACACGCACACACACACACACAAACAAACATACACACACAAACACTTGATTGTTGTTTTATCGGCGGTGTATATAGAACCGTCAAATCATGATAACATAATGGTGTACATAATTATCAAATCCAATTTCCAGGGGAAATCACATTTTCATGTTTTATTTATCATCTAATGGGGGGGGGGGGGCTAATTTGTTTGTTCTCCTTTTATAAGGCGAGAAAAGAGTACGCAGCACAATCATAAATTATCAACTTCACTATATGCATGTGCGCGAGTCATGTTCATGTATGTATGTGCGTGTGTGTGGGTCGTGCAAAATATGTTGTTATTGGGTTTTTTTTGTAAGTGTTCGACAACTTGAGGACCATTTCGTCAAAAATTCATACAGTATTTGGACGGCAGATCATAACAAGAGGAAATTTTAATGACCACGATTTGCCAGGACCAAAACACAACGCAATTTTTACTGGTGTTTGTGTGTGTGTGTGTGTCCCAGTAGCTCGCGTTTTTAAATGCGTGAGTTCGCATAAGCGTATACACGCCTATATGTAATGAATGTATGCTGTGTGTCAGATGGCAGCTGTAGTTGCTGGGGGTATTGTTATATATCAACTATAGTGTATATTACTAGTATAGGATCTGAGTTAACATTTCTCATTTCTCGATCTAAATAGTTACGTAGGCCCTATCTATGACCGAAATTAATGGGTTTAGGTAACATACACGGGGGGGGGGGATGCTTTGCATTGTTCACCACATCCGGAATCATCTCACCCCACGTCTACCACTCTGTTCTTTTCTTCGTAGTTCGACACTTCCTTTATACATAGTTGAATGTATGTTAGATAAGCCTTATTTGGCAGTCAGTAAATAGGTGTATCACTGCATTCATTCTTGTTCACTTCTTTTTCGATTTAAGGCTTGCATAAGATCACGATTCAACACAGAACAAAAGACATTGACAAAGTACCTGTCGAAAGAATAAAACGTGCTTACATAATATTATCATAGATACTAGCATGTTCAAGAGTGGTGGATTATACAAGAAAGAATAACACATAAGAGCGCGTCATGAAGAAAAGAGCCAAAACGTCCTTTGATTACGAATAATTTATTTGTATAATTGTTCAATCATGGCCTTATTCAAGTTCAAGACAATGCGGGTACAATATATATATATATATATATATATATATATATATATATATATATATATATATATATATATAAACAGGTCCACCGTTTCATGTAAAAAGAATGGAAGCTTAAACCTTTTACATGATTTACAAAATAACTGTCGAAAATTAATAATAAATACCATAATAAAGCACATTATAAAATGAAAAATATATAAGAGATCATAAAAATTTGGAGCCCTTATTTATCATATATACAGATACACGCAAAAGCCCAACAAAGGAAGCAAAGTCATAGTTTATCGAAATACTTCACCTACGAAGATTGTTACAAAAAGTAATCGACTAGAACAAAACCAAATAAGATAAAGGCCAAAACAAACTCGCATGACACAACACGCAGATTTTATGCATGATATTTTGACACTAGCAGAGTAAATATCCGTGCTCTATAAGATGATTTGAATTAAAGATATCTCTGCGATTGCTGTGATTAAAAATAAATCACAAAGATTCGTGGAGATGAAGACAGTTTGCTTGTAAACTATGAAAAAGATGAAAATCAATACTCGTATACAATGAATGACCTGCTATTACATTAAGATTATGCCGATTAAGATGGTTCAATTTTTAATCCTTTGTTAACACGTGTGTTTCATCATTGTGCATTATTTCCTTTTGAACATTTTTTTTTTCACATTTTGTCATGTGATAAATGATCAGGAGCCGATAACTGTTAATAATAACATTTATAGAAGAAAAATAACGCAAGCAAGAAGACAAAAGAAAAATAGAAACATGAGTACATGAATAAACAGCGGTCGTTCCGCCAGAACTTTGTCGTCTGTCAGTTTTCTTTTCCACCTCACTCGGGTTCCCATCATTTCACTTATTGAATGATGTTAGTTTATTTAGGTTATGCGTTTCATCTCGTGCAAATCACATAGCAAATAGATTGCCTATATCGAGTCACGTGTGTGCCAAAAATGTGCTGCTCTGAGTATGACCAACAGAAAGAGAAAAAAGACATGTTGTTACATCTCATGTAAACACAACCACGCACGTGCGCATCTATGTGTGAATGTGTGCATATTCATATATGTGTGAAAACATAATATTTTCAGAGTTCTTTCTTTCTTTTGTTGTCCACAGGTGTTTGAATCACGCATCAAATTAATATTTCTGTGTGTCTGAATATATCATTCCTATCATCAATGCTAAATCATTCGTTCTAAAGCAAATCTGAGAAGAAATCTGTGAAATTGGAATGTCTTTTTTTTCTGTCGCTCTTTCTTTTCTCTCGCACTCACACAAACACACACACACACACACACACACACACACACTCTCTCTCTCTCTCACACACACACACATACAGTAACATGACTTGTGTAAAAGATATCCTTTCCATCTCTCACTCTCTCGCTATATATATATATATATATATATATATATATATATATATATATATATATATATAATACATATACTATATAGTTGTATTTCATCCTTTTTATTATTTTTCCCCTTATCCTTCAAGGCTCTTCGCTATTCAGCACAATCAGCAGGTTTGTGTGTTGTTGTTGTTGTTGTTTCGTAGCTGTTACTATTGAGCAGAAAATATTTTGATATTACATTTCCGAGGTGATTGTACCGCTATGTGGAATCAAACCTCCGTCACTGACACTTTTCTATCTCATGATTTTTAAAAAAACAAAAACAAACAAACAAAAACAAAGAAAAGGGAAACTCCTTATGCTCTTCCTTTTTCTTTTAAAAAGAACGTTAAGCCTTAGTTGGTGGTAAATGCTTGTCGCAAATCGAGTCTCGTATCGGGTTCTGTTTTTTTTTTTTCTTTTCCCGCCAACCTTTAGAGCCGAAATTGCTTCGTCTGACTCTACGGTATTTTGCATTTTTATACATTGCGCGCCCACAAATTCTCGACTATTAGCGCGATGATACATTGAACGTGAAATACGACAAGCACAGCGCGGTGAGATGGGCATACTATCTCGCAGCCAGCTCGACAAAATGTACAAAATGAATTATTTTCCAGCCAACACAGTAGGGAGCAATTTAGTAAATTCTTGAGGGTGCCATAAATCGAAACGTAATATACCGTTTACGTTTGTTGGTTGTTGTCTTTTCTAGTTTTGTGTTGTATTTCGTTTCTTCCCCCTCTCTTACATCAAAGTTCTAAAGGGAGTAAGTTAGCTCGGCCACGGTTGAGGGGGGAAAGGCTTTTTCTCCAATGTTCTTTATTGATGGGCGGTTTGTTTGATGTGGGGCAAAATGTATTTCATAAATAAACAACGACAAAGGGTATTTAGCCGCTAAAAATGACAATACATAAGAGAATCTGTGGCTGTAGGAAATTGCCCTCAGGCGCTATAAATCGGAAATTCTTGTTGGCTTTTTGCCCCCTAGTGCTGGCTAATGCCTATGTGTGCCATTTGCGCCATTTGTGTGTGTGTGTGTGTGTGTGTGTGTGTGTGTGCGAGCGAATGTGTTAGTGCGTTAGTGTGTAAGTGTGTGTGTGGTTGTTTTCGGCAATGCAATAGTCACAGATTCAGATCCATGTGGAATAAACAAAAAAAAAAGTCTTTGGAAAGGGCAGACGTCAAACCCTACTTGATAAAATACTTTCGCATCATATAATCCCCTTTCAAATAGGAGGAAAACCAAGTTAGTGTCATGAGAATGAACGAAACTTTTGTGACACCAGCACAGATAGAACTATCAAAGAGAATGGGATAATAACTCTACTTCGGAGACCACTGTTTAACATCGTTGTGTATATTTCACGAATTGTCGCGATCAAAAGGATGAAACTTTTCTTTTTCATCAGATTGTTAGCTCCATTTTGATTTTTGCATCTTTCTACCGAGGAATAATTATCAACTTATGACGAGATTTGTCTCTTTCAATGACAACAATAATGATGATAATATATTATTTTATGGGCCATTTAAGGGCTGTAAAGAAAATGTGAGATGTTTTTCTTTCCGATTTCTTGCGTCTCCATGTTGACGTCAACGTAATATTTCTCATGGTCTCTCTATTCATACCAGAGAGACATTGCAAAACGTCACTGAAAAGAAAAATGAAATAAAGTGCAGCTCGCGAGTTGAACGTCGCAACCTCCCAGCAATTGGATCTATATCCTCTTTTAACGATCACATCAAAGATTAAATGCCCGTGTTAACATTTCGTGTCGGCGCAGGAATGATCCCGCAATTGCAGACAATTGAAAGTGCAGCAGCCGACTAAAGCTCTTAGATTGGCGTTTAAGATTCATCTTCAGGCAGTTTGATCTCCCTATATAGCAGTTATCGAAATGCACTCCGCTGGGCCAATAGGTATTTGAACATTGTTTTGATTAAATACATTCCGATGAATGAAACCATTCTGACGACATGGGCAAAATATCATGTTTTTCGTATAATGGGCAAATTATATTTCTCCGTTCAGCGCGTGTCTATATACTTCTCTTCAAGACACGATTTTTTTTTTTTTGTAATCGTATATAGCGCAAACAGAAGAAATGAAATGAAATAGGAAATAGGAAATGAAGATCTATTATTATCAGGTTAAGTACGAGCGTGTTTGCCCCATAAATATATATCAATCATTCCCCTCTCTTTTCTTGTATGTTTTCTTTTCTCTTTTTAAAAGAGAAAAAATACCGATCAGGCTTTCTTGTGTGCAGTCATTACATCAAATTTCAACTTTTATGATTTAACATTTGCAATCTTACGTTGAAGTCTCCACACAACTTTATTTCTATGTATTATTGATTTCATCAGTGTGTCAGGGATTTTTCGAAGTAATTGCCCAATGATACAGAATAATGAAAATAAAAATCAAAACATGAAATAATAGTATACACCATATGTAGTATATACAGTATATATATATATATATATATATATATATATATATATATATATATATATATATATATACACACACACACACACGAAAAACGAACCAGCATGGTGCCGTTAAAATCACTGGATGAGACTTTATCTGCTAATATATCGAGAAAACGTTTAAATGTAAAAATAGACGGTCATATAAGTGTGTATCTCTCTCTCTCTCTCTCTCTATATATATATATATATATATATATATGTATATATCAATTTATCTATATAGATATATAGATTATATTTATGTAATGAATGTGCATTTATAAAATGTGTTATGTACATTATATATAATGTGTATATATATATATATATATATAGATATATATATATATACATACACATGTATAAAATATATGTATTCTTGAGATATCCTACAAAAGAAGTTTTTCAATGATGGTTGTATCTTGGCGCTGTTTATAACGCCGAATCAATGTGTCACCGATCGGCCCTACTGTTATGCGTCGGGCCATGACATCGTAGGTTCCCTGCGCCGCCGCCGTGCCGTATGACAGCATGTGTTTATACCATTTTCATCGGGGGGCTGAATGAAAACTTAATTACTCTTTTGTTGATGTGCTCCTCGGCCAGCTTTGACGGTAATTGGGATGGAAGTTGTCTGATATTGTCTTTAGACTCTCCCCTAATTCATTTCGCTGGTGCCGGATTCGTGTCCTTCTTGACAGCTAGGCCACCTTGTTCGCCGGCACGGCCAGCGAACAAATTTTGACGAAGAGGAGAAGAAGATATGTATGCATGTGTGTGTGTGTATATTATATACATGTATACATACACACACATATCGCGGCCCGAGGAAAAATGGTAAATAAAACGGCAACCTGCCGAGAGGGGAGCTACGCCAGCCGTGTCGCGGCTCTTCCGATCTAATAACTCATCCCCTTCACCTTGCAATCAAACGCATCTACCTTTAAAGTGTATAGGGTGTGAAATTCTCCAAATTGTATATGTACACTTTTTATCGTTATACACAACTAGTCCTTCTAGTTAGCGCTAGCGCAAACCAAAGATGCAAATTATTGTATACCCTTAAAAAGAGGAAATTAGGGGAAAACAGAAAGATAAAGAAATATATATTATAAACATTCACGCGCGTGCACGCACACATTACACACACTTATACACGTATGCACAATATTGCACTTAAATGCATATACCTAACGTGCGTACATGCTACAAATGCACGCACCGAGTATTAATGAGTAATTTTACCGTTTTACTGTTCTTTCCTCGCAAAAAAAAAAAAAACATTAAAAAGAAAACGTGCAAAAAAGCTGGTGCTTGAAGAAATCAACTTAATGAGTAATGCTGATAGCATTTTTCTTTTCCTTTAGATTTTCAAAATCACAAATTTGGAGAGAGATAGGCGATAGATAAGAAAAGTCACAAGAGTGGGTATATGCCTGCTCTCCAAGCAATCACCACAAACTAACTCGAATCATTAGTAACTTGAAAGTGAACCTATGGAAATAAAAGTCGCCAAGTATGGATTCTTCCTTTAACCGTGTCCTGCTTTCTACATCACTTGATATATTCCACATCTTCTTCAATGCGGCTTCTTCCTTCGTGTGTGTGTGTATATATGTGTGTGTGTGTGTGTGTGCGTGTGTCTTTTCCTCCTTTTTTTCTTCTTTTTTTTTGTCCCGCTATCTTTTTCTTTTTTCCCCCTCTTTTCCTGTCGTTAATATCACAACCTGTCCGCACTGTGCGCGGGGATAGTATCGAGTTATCCGAACCTCCCACAGGGACGGCATAGAATCTTATTAGCTCGTTATTATCTTCTAGTTTACAGCCCTTTCTCTTCCCCTACATGAAATAATCCGTTGGTGCCGTCTCTGTTCCTCGTAATTGCCTTTTGAAGTCTCTAATTTGCAAATCCTTGATGACACGCGCTGAAAGGGGATAGAACATGAACGGTAAAGGAAGAAGAGAGCTGGTGGTGGTGGGGAGGGGGGGGGGGGGGAGAAGGGCGTTGGCTCCGAATCAGTGAAAGATTATACACCAGAAATGATAACTTTCTTCGGGTATAATCATTTTGCCACTTTTTGCTGATTTATGTACAAGAAAGTAATCGTGTCCTCCTTACGTGCACTATGCTGTCTCTTCTCTGATACTCTTATCGTCCAGTCAGCACTTTTAATTTTCTTAACCGAAAAGACCCATTCACTCATATTCAGACCTTGTATTCACTTTTGGCTGAAAAAAGAGGGGGAAAACACTTCGTATAATGGCAAGGGTACTTTAGCAATTATGTGATTTTGTGATAGATAATTCAAAGCATGTAATACTGGATACTTGTAATTGAAAGGGAATTTTCTATATCAAGTATTTTCTTTTCTCATTATCTTATCTTAAGTATCTGAAATAATTAAAATATATATCATAATTCCAATGCAGTTACAGTTTAGTTTTATCATATTTATTCTACTTAGCAAATAGCACAGACATCTATGTTTTGTGTTGTTGTTATTTTTTCTTTCAGCCTTCCTCAGATACATTGTTCATATTGGCAATATTAAAGCTTCATTCAAACAATAATATTGAAAGGAAGTAGGAAAATGATTTGAACTCATATTCAATCAGTTCATTGTTTTAAGTAACTGACTGCCATCTTAGGTAGATCGAAAGTTAAACCGTGGATAGCTGGAAGAAAAAAAAAGACGGAAATCAAGAGATACAATGAAGAAAATTGTAATAGAAAAAGAAAGACATAGAAAAAAAGAGAGGAAAAGTGTAAGAGGAGAAAAGGCGGCATAGAAAGAGAATTAGCGAGGGAGATGGATAGAGAGAGAGAGAAAAAAAGTTTTGAACGATAAAAATGAGCGCATTATATTTTTTTCCCTCGACGTTTCCCTGAGGTTTAGGCGGTGTCTCCAGTTACCCTGCCGCGGCCGAGGGGACTCCAGCTAATGTCCCCGATCGGGTGACGAGCGGGAGATATTATTTTTATATAAAGCCCAATGAAATAGCAAAGGTAATTAAGAAGGCCTTCTGTTTTGCTCATTACGAAGCTTTTTCGGCGTGATTCCGGCCGAAGTTTGACGTGGAGGGGGGACATGAGATATTGAGTGAGTCAAACCCTGACTCGGTAAGACATATGAATCGCTGGTTGGTAGGGTGTCTCGCGCTTATAAGCTTGCCACCTGTTTCCTTCGCTCATTTTCGATGACGGCTCGGCTTGTCAGGTTCATGTTGTTGTTGTTGTTGTACTATGAATTCGACATGATATCTTATAATATCTCTCTATCTACCTATCTATCTCCCCCCTCTCTCTCTCTCTATCCATCTATATATGTATACATATATATATATATATATATATATATATATTAGTGTGTGTGTGTGTGTGTGTGTGTGTGTGTGTGTGTGTGTGTGTGTGTGTGTGGATTGGTTATGTAGGCTTATTATTAATGTGGAGTCAAAAGGGGCCTGAGCTTTCGATCCTGTAGCAGAATCTTCGACGTTTTTTTTTTTTTTTTCGCCTCTAGCGAAGATTCTGCTAGGATCTAAAGCTCAGACCCTTTTTTACTCAATTTTACCATTTACTCCACTAGCAGGCTCGCCACTATCAGATTAGCAGTCTTTTTTGTTACATTTATGAAGCAGTGTACTAAAGAAAATAATGATTGACATTGTGAAGACTGTGAAGAGATAGTAATCAGTAGTAATAATTGTTTGTATTCAATTAGACACTTAATATATCATCATCTCTCCTTGTCTATTTTATTCAGCAACTACTTTTTCTCTCTTTCTCTTCCTGAATGCGAAATATGTATGCGAGTGTATGTGTGTGTGTTTGTTTGTGATTTGTAAGTGCAAGTACATAAGTATACTATGTTACATACCCAATGCGCCATGCAAGAATCGATATCATGTACTAGTTTCCCTTACTATAATATTGCACTTCGAAAAACGTAGTTTTCAGATAAGCAGGTTCTGTTATGGCCTCCACTATTGCCAAGACATTATGGTTTATTTAAAAAAAAAAACAACAACAGAGGCGAATGTCTATAAAATGTGTACAATACAAGCTTGTTTGTATCTGTTTTTGTGTGTTCAGAGAAAAAAAAAAGGGAGAAATATTCTAACGTCTATAAATACACATATTGATCGCTAGACAGATTTTAAAAGAATATTTAAGAAATCATTAACAAGAAACTAAAGTCAATCAAAAAAAAATAGAAATGAAATGAAAAGGCACTGGGTCTTTGCAGTTTTAAGAGAGCTATATAGCAACTTATAGCAACAATTTTTAGAATGATGGTGTTTAAACTTCCTCATTTTTGCGCTTTTGATTTTGACAACATTATTATATCAGGACCAAAAGCGTTAGATTTCTCGGATACATTTAGCAGATATAACAGTATAATAAAAACACTTTCTGCTTTTGATCAACAGTGTGAAATATTAAATTACGCAGTAATCACGTGCTTTATGTATTTGTCGTTGTTGCTGTTGTTGTTGTTGTTGTTGTTGTTGTTGTTGTTGTTGTTGTTGTTGTTGTTATCATTGTGTTTCATAGCAAAGGACGAGCCAGAGAGGATGCTATGAGGCATAAACTTGATAATCGTTTTATGTAAATTCCTCATCATTATCTCTGGAATCATAGAATTATAATACATGTTTATACCCAAACATGCTTTTAGCAAAAACACCGTTGGATTCCCCCCCCCCCCCACTCCCAACCTTTACACACACTCTCTCTCGCGCGCGCTCACACACACACACACACACACACACACACACAAACACACACACACACACACACATGCCGACCAAGGATTTTGGTCTCGCTGGTTGTTGGTGTGCCACCACCTTCTGTCATGGGTCACCAGCAGACGACAAAGAACCGGAAACTATCGCGCGCTTGTCTCTCTTCACGCACTGCGACCCCTCTCTTTTTGCGGCGCGCGGTATACAGAGATTGTTCTATACAGGGGCAAGACATTATACGGGGTCAGGTGGGGGCCATCAAACCCCACGTAGAGGAGGATGAGCCCTGGATGAGTTTGGTATAAACCCATAGAAGTGATTGTCTGGTGGTACAATGGGCCATCTTTTCCGCTCACCGCTAGAACAAAACAAGCCAAAACTCCTAGTTTCAACAGCAGCACGAGATGATAATCGTGATCTTAGTGGTTGGTGATTGGTTGACTTGGAGGGGTCACATGAAGGACATAAAGATAAATAACACTGTACATTTTGGATTGAATTTTACCTCACATGTACTTGAAAGACAAATGGACAGACGAATGAAATGTAATCATAAACAAATGAGTACAAAGGTAAAGTTTGTAAATGAATAAATGAATGAATTAACAAATTCATCGATTAATCGATGATTGGATACACAGATGAAAAGAAATGAGTGACTAAAAGGATGAATAGATAAATGAATAAGTAATTAATGAACAGATAAATAAAATGTATGAAGTGAAATGTCTAAAAATATATAGATTCGTTAAATAACGAAACGTAGTTGAATAATTACATTTCAATATTTTTTTATCAGGAGTTACGATAAGCTTCAAAGGAGAGTTCTCAACCAAGATTAAGAATGACACAAGCCATGAGACTGGCACGGGTCGCAGTAAATTAATATTCGTCTCTTGTTTGTTGTTGTTTATGTTCTTTTTCGTTATTGATCAAGATAACAGCTTTGCTTTGCGTTTAAACGAGATTCATGGTAGAGAATAATTCCGACTGCGTAAGTGCCCAAGAGTTCTAAAAAAAAAAAAAAAAATCACACACACATACACACAAAGATATGGATAAGGAGTCAACGCGCTGGTGTCTCGAAAGCGTATTCACTTTCCACGCCATGTTTATTGTGCAGAGGAGAGAGTTTGGAATTCAGAGATGGATCGAAGTAATGAAAGAGAAAGTATTTACATTGTTTTTGAAAGGTTTCAAGCGAACAAAGAACGACTCGGGTATCATGGTAGCCGCTTTTCAGTGCTTGTTTATTTCAGGCTAATTTTAGCATATTCCTGGCCATGTCCAAGGGCTTCAGGAGACAATACTACTAAGTTGTTGTTGTTATTGTTGTTGTGTGTGTGTGTTTTGTTCTCTCTCTCTTTTGTTGTTGTTGTTGTTTTTTTTGTGTTTTTTTTTTTTTTTTTTGAAGTGAGGCAGAGACTTGAGATTCTTCTGGCACAAACCGACAGAGAGGTATCTCAGCTTGTTTCATATGCTATAACACAAAGCTTCACCCAAAATTTGGAAATCGTCGATCTGTGTCCTCAAGATAAGGATTACCCCCTTTCCACTACCCGGCTCCCAGAGCAGTATTCCTCGATCTCTCTCAGCTGTGTTTTCGTTTTTCCAGCTAGCTGGCTTTCCGATATAGCGAGAAAAGGGCATATCCTATGGATTATTATATGAGATACCCCTAGCGTAACGCCAATATTACACCATCGGCTGGCTATGAAATGTGCGATGACATTTCCACGTCTGAGTCGACAAGATGAAAATGGGGATCGCATCTTCGCAGGTAAAATTAGAAACTCTGACGCGGCTCGGTGCGGGTCCCCAGACTGAGCCTGTTCGACTTGCACCACACGTGGCGGCCGTAATGAATCTACCTTAGATAGCGAGATGGGGGGGGGGGGGGTGAGGGAGTAGAGAGAGGGGGAGAGAGAACACGAAATCCGTCAATGTATCTCCCTCACGCTATACATAACAAGTCGTCAAACATGCATAAGTCTGAACGGAGACGTCGGATGGTTCAGGCAACTCCGATGGCTAACTCGGTTCTGGCCTGTATGCCTTCATGGTGTGCTGTTTGCAAAGTTTATATTCTATGCACAGCAACACACAGCAGAAGCAACGTAATGAAAGAGGGTAAAGGAAAAGACTTTGTAGATTAATAGTCAGAGAGGGGGACAGATATATAATGAAAGAGAGAATGAGAGAGAGGGGAGGTAACGGAGGGAGGAAGGGACATGAAAAAAATTAATGTAAGTATCATTTGCATACAGAGCTGAATGAACCTGCACGGATTGGATCGTGCATGGGACATTTTTATCGATATTTTAAGCTGACATGCAACAACACGCATTCAGAGTGAATCCTATTTACGGACATATTTCTAGCATAGATAGATAGATATAGAAACAGACAGATGGACTAATAGGAGAAATACATAACAAGAACAACACAGAAGCATTGCAATTAATTACAGTGGAAATAATGAGCGAGCAATATTTTTTTTAATTCATATATCCATAAAATGATATCACTGATTACCAAAAAAAAAAAAAAAGTGGTGGTAAAAGTTATCAATTCTTTCCCTAAAAGGGAAACCGTGATCCAGTTCATGTTCCTTTTGATATCTTTATATGAAAAAATGAATTGACAGATAGATAGATAGATGGATAAATAGATAGTTAGATAGATAGATAGAAAGATAGATAGATAGATAGATAGATAGATAGATAGATAGATAGATAGATAGATAGAAATATGTTGGGTGAGATAGAGAGAAATATATGCAGATAAAGATATAGAAACATATATACATATATTAAGTTAAGCAAGCAGGAATAGAAAGGAGAATCGGTAGCACCATTACTGATTCCTATCGAGTCAAGTCTCATCTCCCGTCCTTTTCCTCGCTTTGTCGCGCTGCAGATTGTTTTCGGCGTGTCGAGCCGGGTCATCGGGGGACTTGGGGCTGGGGCGGAGGTGCGAAATTCGTTGCCTCGCCAGGCGTGGGGAGCATTTTCGTGCTCAGCGGTTCGCATCCTCCAAGTCTTCACTCCGTCGACCCCCTTTCTCTTCCCCCCTAATCCCTCTTGTCTTCCATCTTCTTCTCTTGGAAGATGTCCGTCCAACTCCCTTCTTCATCATTTCACAGCGAGAGTCTTTCGTGATCCCGGCGTATAACGAACGGCAATCAACTCTTCAATATCCCTTGTACGTACAATGCATGAAAATTCAAAACACTAATGCCTGAAGAAATGCACTTGTACTACACAAATATCAAACGTATAACGCAATAAATCGAATGTTTAAAAAACAAACAAACAACAGAACAAACAACCAAACAAACAAACCATGCCCTTTTCCCCCTCTGACATCGTTTTTACTGATTTTTGCTGAGTTAAAGGCTTAAAGAGGAAAAGTGTAATATTGCAGTTATTTTTGTGGAGAGTCTCAATTACAGTTCTTCTACTGTGTCCGATACATTATCTGTTGCACAATTGCACTTACTTTTGTTTATATGATGAATTATCGAGTCATTTTTCCCGGTTTTATTTTATTTTTTCTCTAAGTGATCCTTTCGCAGGACCGGTAACCGTTGTAGGGGTATCCCGCAGGTGTGATTACGTCTTACAAGTTCCCCTCCCAATCTGTCCACCTTCAAGTCTCCCCTTGTTTTCCCCGCTTCTTCTCCTTCCTCCTCTCCTCCCCCTCCCCCACCACTTTCCAGCCTCTGCCACAATTCCCCTTCAACTCCTCCTCAACGCTCTTTAAAACATAATTTATACCGTTGTTCAATGCGACAAATCATTCGAACAGGCTTGTAACTGGCGGTCGCTCTGCATACGGTTTCCACATCGGCGGCGGCGTCGCTTGTTCCTACCTCCCCCCCCCCCTTCTCCATCCCGCGTATGCAAATGAGAAACCTATTTTTCTCCCATCTCACGTTTTTTTAGAGGGGCAGTCGGTAAAGCGTAGCGAAGTGGGGCATCTCTCGACAAGCCAAAAAAGAGCGTAGTAACATGGTATCATGCATGTTTTAACTGCTGCTGTATATGATATCAGTAGTGTCAACGTTAGTCGGGGCTGATGACATAAGATGTTGATGAGAATAGTCGGCCAGCGTTGCGGGAGCCGATTCGTTGTCACATTGGTGTCTCTACGGCACGCCATCATAATTTGTAATGCCTCCCCAAAATAGACTCTACAGAATCGTTTTCTAAACAGGCAGGAGGGATGAAACAACAGCCAAGAAGAGAGTAACGTTAACTCTTGTTGTTGTTCTGTCGTCGTTGTTGTTAGCAATCGCGTAACGTTTTGTGAAAGACGGCAGCAGATGCCAAGTTTATGAATGAGAAGTGTAGCCTCCAAACAAGTCTTTGACAATATCTCGGCGCGCCATCAAACCGTCAAACCTGCCCGGCCGCTGATATGAAAGATGAAGACATTAGCTCTTAGAACCGAATCATTGAAAAATCAAATCAAATGTGCGGAATACCATTTGGGAATGTATCTAGGGGCTCACATTTCAGATATTAATTTGTCCACTTTGATGACAACATCCTTTAATCATGCACTCGAGTAATCACTGTGCAACGAAGATTAAGATGGTATCTTGCGAGGTACGATGTTTACATTTTTTATCCGATCAAGATATTTGGTTGTGTATTTGTCAGTCTGTCTGCGTCGACATTATTCAGAAACAAATGATAGGGTTAGGGTTAGCATGATAGCACATCTGGCCATCGTACACTTAAATGCAGCAAGTTTTCATTATAAGTGTAAAAACATAACGTATATATCCTCCTGCGTACTGGTCTCATTCTCGCCTCTTGTTTGTTTGTTGTTGTTTTTTCTTACCCACCATGCCGACAGAGGCATGCGAATTAGAATCTGTACTGTTTTATGTTCCTGCTTCTGGAAGAGCTGAGAGAAAAAGCTGGAGAGCATGCTATGAAGAACTGTAACTGATTCTTAACCCATCTTCTCCTCGTTCAGTCGGATGGAGGGAAAAACAAAGAGGAGAAATATACCGGCCAATAGCGAGGACAGAGGGGGCGAGGATTGCTTTTCTCGCTATCTCCGCCGGCTCCAAGGTGTCCATCAAGAAACCGCCGGGGACCCGTTCGGTAACCGAAAATTCTCGGCGAGAGAATATCAAATCGCAGGGTCGAGTCGAAATTGGTCGCCATTTGCATAATCAGAGACCGCTTGTTGATCGAACATTGAATTTAAATGACTTATCAATTTTGAATGAGCGCGTGGAACACATGGAAGACGAAACTAACCCAGGCCGAGAAGGGAGGGGGGGGGGAGGGGAGGTGGGGGTAGGGAGAAGAGACGGCGTAGAGGGGTGGGGTAGGGGGAGTAGAAAGAAGGCTTCGGCGTACTGATATCTACGTTTGTAAGTCTTCGCTCTTGTTTAAATCCTAAGGGACTTTAAAGTGTGATGTAAATAAAATCGATTTGATTGATGTAATGATTCTTTACGCGCACATCTAACAAAGCACTGGCTTTAATTATCACAGCAATCAATTCAACTTATGCGAAAATGCATACGACACACACCCACACACATTCACACACGCCACACGTAATACATGTGAAGCGTGCTCATATTGGCAGTGTGTTTTGACAAGGGATATGACATGAATTACAAGACATACCCTTTCGTCTCTGACACGAAATCAAATGATCAACGAAAATTTCGTTTGACCCTGCAAAAGTACAGCAGCGTAGCAAAAGAAGGACGTCAATGGAACCAATCATATGTTTTATATTAGAGTACTTGGACCGATGTTGGCTATCCAATTAAAGGGTTCTGAAATGTGTCTAGTTCGATCTTACCCTATTCCTCTCGTTGGCTGCCTCTCACGCGTTCTGATTATCTGTCTAACTATCCATCCATTACATAGCCAATCATGTACGTGCTATGTTGTACTTCTGACGTGTTGTCTCCTTTTATATACCATTTGGACCGAGAGTTTTATTTGCGTGTGTATCATCACTTCATCATAGCTGAATGTGAATGTGATATGATTGCATGTAACCATACTAAACATACTATATATATATATATAAGGTGAAGTGGGTTCGGCCTTGTACTTTTCTGCTTTTGTGCTTACGTCCCAAGCCCTTGAAAAAAGGTCGAAAGCTCGGGAGAATTAAAGGCTATTAGTGAACATACTGCACGTCTGCGAGCAGTCATTCCTCCGTCACACACACACACACACACACACACACACACACACACACACACACACACACACACACACACACACACACATATATGTATATATATATATATATCATGTGTAAAAAAGAATATGATTTTCATTTAATACATATTTCTAGTGTATATTTGTACAAATATATAACATATATTTGCATATATACATATCATAAAACATGGAGGTAAAAGTTGCTTTAAGCGTTCTCAAGCTGATATTGTATATGGCCAGTTGTGCTAGCGGTCTATCTCTTTCTCTCTGTATATCTTTTTCTATCCCCATGTCTCTTTCCTCGAAAGGTGTTTCTCACTTTCTTATCGTACGTCGTGTTTGACGTTGATGATAATTTGGTCTGCCGTCTCCCTGGATTTTTTAATTCCAGACTCACCGAGGCCTGACCTCACGCTTGGGCGCTCTCCAAGTCCCTATCAGGCATTTTTTTTTTTGGTCTTTTCAAAGATATCAAGATGATATTATAAGACGTCATTATGATTATCAAAATCGATTTTGGGTATAAAAGCCAGAATCTCCTTCTACCATTTCATTGAAGAAACTACTAGTGTTCAACTCCCTTCTCCTTTAGCTCTTCTGACTTTCTATCTTTCTCAAGCTCTCTCTCTCTCTTCTATCTATCTATCTAATCTATCTGTCTATCTATCTCTTTATCTTCCTATCAATCTACCTATCTTTCTACCTCTACCTATCTATACTATCTATCTATCTTTCTGTCTGTTCATCTTTCATTCTGTTACTATCAATCAATCTATCTGTCATTCCCTTTCACTCAATTCTTAAAGCTTTGAAATTTGGCCAGGAGTAAAATTAAGCTACATCTACCAAAGATGTTAAAGTCGTGCTAGAAAGAATCGTGACAGTTCGAGCGCTAAACGTTTCGCCAGTGCTGTGGGTCGAAATCTATGTTGTTTTCCAATATTGGGCGAGTTTTAACTACACATGTTAGCAAGTAGACCGCTGGTCACACCCAAACACCCTTCTCCATGATTAGGGGGGAAAACAAGATAAAGGGAAACAACAACACTGTAATCTAGTATTAGACTGCCTTGGCGTGACACTTTATAATCTGTCTGCAATAATCAACTCGCATGGAGACGTTTCTTGGCACGTCTACACGTACTTCCACGCGCATTATCCGGGATTATCCCTAGATTTGGGTTTTCGGAAGGGATGATTGGAAAATAATTCCGCAATCACTCATCGATATCTCATAACATTGAAATACCAAAAACAGATGCCAAGAACCCGACCCCTTCGCATATACTGCAGGATGTTGTAGATTTGATACATGACTGGGCGCGTCTCTTCTGCGATACGCCAATACGCATTCACCCCGCAATATTCGCCTATGGTTTATTTATCTATGGATGCTGGCATATTCTGAAATCCAACCCGTTTTGGGCGATGCTTGGCCGACCCGTAAAATTAGGTCACTTGCCATTATGATCATAGTATAGTATCTTCCTCTCTCTCTCTCTCTCTCTCTCTCTCTACTTACTTCCTTGTTGCTCTTCCTTTTCCTTGTCCGTGCATTAATTTTTTATCGAAAAATGATACATTGTTTTAAATAAGGGATAAAAAGACATATAACAACATTATTGGTTAAAAAAAGCATAAACAAATATATGTGAAATGTAAGCAAAATTGCATATCATTCTATTTCAAGGATAACCACGGATCATTACCTCACACGAGCTGCAATTCATTATCGGAGGTGTGTGAGCCTTTTCCAACACGTCCAAAATAGATTGATATTTCTGTTTCCAGCACAGCATGCAAAGGACCGGAAAGCTGGTGTGTTGATGTTTATAAACAAACATTGTAGATGTATTGGGAAATGTGTAGATTATGTTTGTGTTTAAATTGTTCGTTCGTGTGTGTGTGTGTGTGTGTGTGTATGTAGCTCATCTTCATTGACAGGTCTTGCAACGTGGATGTACAGTCCTCATCTTTACCTCAGTTGACCTTTACAACGAGACTGTGACTGGCGATTGTTTGCAGGAAATAGAAATAAGGTTTATATTTCCTGTTAATCATTCCTTCTCTACCTGATCTCCCTTCTCTATTTCTTTCTTTTAGTAGATATTTTCAACACACACACATACACACACCACACCACACACACACACACACACACACACATATATATATATATATATATATATATATATCGCTTCTTATGGAACACATCAGTCTTGCGAACTATGAAATGACAGTTCCGCACCGCTGCGCAGGGTTTAATATTTGATGACCACGGGCCCGGCAGAGCGGCGAGATGGGTCCGCACTTGTCGTTTGCTTTATTAGCTTGTCTCCGCCAATGTTCAATTTTCATCCCCCCGTCCCATCGGCGAGTCAGAAGTGTATAGTCTCCGACCGGCTTGCCTGCATGCGAATCATCGCCCCTCATCACAGCGGGACTGGCCGTGTTGGGATGGGAACATAAAGCCCGCCGCGATGGTGATGTTCGCCGAATATTATAGGATGTGGAGAGACTGAAGGCAAGAACGCCTTCTCTTTTTTTGCCACATCTCATGTTCACGAAATTCGTATCAACACCCACATCATTTCATTTCGTCTTGTCCCCCCTTTCTTCCCGATGTGTCCCCATATAGAGTAACTAGGCAACGCAGAAGCACTATCCTCCACCTCCTCCTCTTCCTCCTCCCTTTTCTTCGTATTCCTCCTCTGCTCCACTCTATGTGTCTTGCAGTCATTGTGATGCGAATGGTTTTCACGAGGAGGACTCCTCTCTGGACTCAAAATGTCAGGGATGATGGCGATGCCTCGACAACATGAAGGTTGCTTATAAAGAGGTGGCCGCGCTCGATGTCTTGATCCTCATTCAATCGGCGTGGAAAATCTGCCGACACGGCGCGGTCTAACGATATAGACATGCAGTGCCATCTCGCGGCATAATCACCCCATTATCATTGGTGATCACCATCACTAAAAACGCATCACCATACCATCGAATTACGTTCCAAGATTAAGAGTCGCAAACTGTCGAGATGCGGCATATGGCGTGATGAAATGGATTTGGGACAATTGCCTGCGTTAAAAACAGCCCCGACCTTGCCAATGATGTGCAATATGTCTTTGAAATGTTCGATATACAGGCCGGGGTATAGCACTTCCCTATAGATAGATCTTTTTTTTTTTTCAAATGGGTACCCACGTAATTTTGAATACACATATCGAAATATACATGATTAAATACGGTATGTAGATAGATAGATAGATAGATAGATAGATAGATAGATAGATAGATAGAAAGAAAGAAAGATAGATAGATAGATAGATAGATAGATAGAAAGAAAGATAGATAGATAGACAGATAGATAGAAAGAAAGATAGATACATAGATAGATAGATAGATAGATAGATAGATAGATAGATAGATAGATAGATAGATAGATTTAAAAATAGAAAGATAGATAGATTATAGAAAGATAGCTAAATGAATGAATAGATATTTGGATAGATGATTGATTGATGGATGGATGGATGGATGGATAGATGGATGGATAGGTAAATATATACGTATGAAAGATGATTAATGACACACATGTCATACACACATACAAACAGGAATACATACACACACATACATATACATACTTGTGCCCTTTTATTCAGATAGCCCTTAATCATTGGGGTCACTTCCATGTGCATAATTATCTCATTTCCTTGATTAAAAGCAAATACTATACTGGTTACCATGCCTCCATCCATAAGGTGCAGCATAAACATATAATACCATATAGGTCCATGCATCTTTTTAATCTATCAAACCCTATAAATATTTTAGCAACGGTTCTGACAGACGGATGGTCATGATATCTGGGCAACTCTTGTTTAAATAATATTTCTGACGTATTTGATTTTTTTTTTATTAGACTTCGTACTCTTTAGAAAATGTCTTTTTTTTAGGATACAGATTCTCAACGCATATTTCATACATAGATAGATACACATCAGATTTCAATTTCTCGTATAGAGCAAAGCAGTCGGGTTTTTTTTTTTCTGTAAGTTTTCTTAGAAGACAAACGACAGGGTATACAAATTCACTATTCACAATTCCGCCATTTTTCTTTCAATCGAGTCTTGTGTTTATTCGTGCAAGACAAGTCAGCAGTTTCCTATGGAAGATTTGAAATCTAAAAGTTGATCGAAGATGAAGAAAAGTGATCATTTCAAAGTACTCTCTCTATTTCATCTCTTCTTAAAGGGTTATATACGGATATTTAAGGGAGGGGGGGGGGGTGAAGTGGGCAGAAATAGATTCCTAGAGCCCTAACGTTTATTACGATAACAATACCAATAGTATTGATTATGGTGATGACATCCCAATGATCGTGACAATGATTAAGATAATAATAATAATAATAATAATATAAATCATCATCATCATTATCATCTTCATTACAATAATATCATACTGATTATGAGCTGTTGACGAAGACTTATTACAAGATAAGGAAAAGAAATAGAAAGAGCATAATGAAAATTATAAATGACAACAATAATAACTGTAATGATGATGACAGAGGCAACTTTCGAAAGAGTATAAAATCGCAGAGATACTAGATATTTTACTTCACTGAGTGATGTGCTATCATACATGTTCAGAGAAACAACGTTAATTAGGAATTTTGGCGGCTCGGGACAAGATCAGGCCAAAAAGGGAAAAATCTCAATTACTGCTCGGGTAAAGCCAACCAAGGCATGCATGGTAGGCCATACGTGTCCACCTGGCGGGGGAGTTGCGGCGTCCAAAGCTCTCGATTGTGCCGTAATATTGGTAGTCACTTGGTTACCAATTTTCTCTCGCCTGAAGCGACATATGTACGCGCCTCACACGTCATCTATCTATATAGACGAAGTTCACAAGCAGACTTTTGAAGAGTAAACCGATGTTTCATTTGTGGTGTCTCTCTCCATAGATATAAATATATATATATATATATATATATATATATATATATATATATATATATATATATATATATATATATATAGACAGATATATATATATATGTATTTTTTTTTTTTGGGGGGGGGGGGAGGGGTGGGAGCAGGGGACGCATCGTATTCACTTTCAGTAATCAACCACCCAACATGCCATTTCCCCGTCAATTTCCTGCACTCTATTCATTGGCGCTACTACTGTCTCCGATCATCACAAGTAAAAGCATTTCACGTCTGTTTTAAAATCTTTTCAAAGAAAATCAAGGTTAAAGATGATAGATTGAACATGGTTTTGAATGAATATGATTTAACATATCTATAAGAAAATACATTCAAATATAACGCAGTATGACAACTACAATAGATTTGTATAGTTATGTTAATTTAGTGTTCCCTTTGAATATACTAATACTTTGTAATTAAAGTGAAATCAAACCAGGCCAGGACTCCTCCTCCCCCTGCACTTGCATCATTCCATCTCCTCTCCTTTTGGTGTGTAATTCCTTGATAATAGTTTTTCAGTCGTTCTGTCAGGAAAGGGCTGTCATCTCGTCAAATAACATTGCGCATGTTCCTTGTGATGGCCCCAATATGACATGGCAGTGAAAATGCAACAATTTAATGTGTTTTGTTTTGAAATATTATTTACTGATTTTTTTTTTTTTTGGGGGGGGAGGGGTCTGAACACATGATCTTTCTAAGATATTATTTAACCAAAATTTGTGTTACCGTATTTTCGTTTTTTACATTGTATTCTTGAAAAAAAAAAGTTGCAGAAATACAGATTGAAATTGAAATTGAAAAACAAAATGAAAAGAAAGGGAACGTATTGCTCGACGAATGAGAACTTCATTATTTGTCTTTCTCACTTCAGGTCTGAGAGAGCAACAAATTGATGTCTATTCACATAAAGATGCAACAGCTTGCTTTAAAACTTCTGCCAAAGTTTTGATTTAGAGCATAATAAAGCATTCTTTGTCTTTGTTTTGATACTCAGAAGGTATAAGAGTTGACATCTGCTGGGCTTCGTGATGAGGGTTTTTTTTTTTTTCCTTTTCTTTTCTGCTTCATGTTCATGTCTCGTAATGTTCACGGTTCATTTGATGTACATACGTATAAATATTGTTTGCTAAAGTTTAGGCAAAAGGTCAACACCTCCATACAAAAAGTTACAATGTTAACATGTTGAATTTGAAAAATTTCCAAGCAACATGACTCACCTCACAATTTCATACCACATTTTATTTGCGGTCTCTCAATGACACTCTTTTCTTTGGGGTTTTTATTCTTAATTTGCACTCATATACGGATAGAACAATATTCTTCTTCGCAAGTTTTGTTTACTTTCCTTTTGAGAATAGTGACTTGGCCAATTGTCAATTGAGGAACTTCCATGTCAAAAATGTTGGCTCCATTTTAGCATATTGGTCACGTTTGTACTGCCAGGTGTTGAAATGAGTGTGACGATTTACAGCAAAAGCAAATTTAATGTGATTCTTGCCTGATGCAGCGGATACGTTTGTCGTACAAGCAACAAAATTGTTGTCGTTACAGCATTTCTGCCCCGATAATCCCTATCCAGTGTCATATTTTAGCAAAACGGAATTAAGGGAGGTGGGTTATTCTTCTTTCGAGGGGTAATTAACATTTTTTTTTTATTTATCAGAGAAGATAACCTATTGAACGTAAGTCCCTAGTTATACTATCTATGCACAGTTGACTTGTTACTCCCCTCTGTGGTCACTGTCATGATAAGCTGTGTATTACGGTCTCGCGAAGAAGAACGGAAGTCAATTTTTGCAGTGAATAGACTTTGTGGTAGTGTGTGTGGACTTTCGAATGAATAGAGACCAATTGCTAGTGTAGTGTCTTCAGCACCGTGGGTTTTGTGGGACTGTAAATGGCTAAAAGATTGACAAAAGTGATACAATAGTGGTTCTTCGCAATGATAAAGGAGCGACGTGCGGAGAGCAAGTAAGTCTCTCGGATGAGCGATCGGCATCACTGCGCGACACTCCTACACGTGGAAACTTAATTCATCTAATAAAGTTGCTGATTGGCTTATCATACGTCGCGTAGCCACTCGCCTGTGGCGATACGCGCTGCCCATTGACCAATCAGGCATGGTCGTTGTCAACTCGATTAAGCGAGACTAAGAGCCTCATCCCACAGTCGCTTTATCGGGAAGTGTCCGTGACTCACGTGTTGTAGATATATACATGTCGACAATTTCTCGAGCGGAGCGCACACGAGGGGACTCCGTCGAGGCTACGCACCGGTAACTTCATAACTTGGTAGACACTTCATTGTACCGTAATAATTTCCCGTCCACTGGGCCCAAGAAAACTCTCGCTAGGATAGTAAACTTCGTCAGTCACATTATCTTCGTTCTCCCAAGACACTGCCGAGATAACTTTCTCTCTCTCTCTACTCTTGGATAATCGTATTCCAGCATCTCAGAAAAAAAAATCGTCTCCACAACTTTCTCTGCAAGTTTGTGACAATCGGCCAAGATTTTCGAGTTATTTGGCGATTCTCACTACCCAGACAGCGGTGTCTTGAAAACCTAATTAGATGACTCTGCAATCGATAGCTCGCCAGATCAACGATTAGGGCCCATTATTTGGCAACCAGCGCTGCATGACAGAACCTGTGTTCAGGGTACGCACGCTAAGTGGCTGATTAAATGAGCTACAGGAACGGTTTGTGCACGGGGTTCCGTATCGTCAAGTACCGGTGCGAGGGCGCAACGATTAGCACTCGCCGACCTAATCGTCCCGCCAGCGCACTCCGCTGCTCAAGCACAGAGCGGAAAGACAACCTGTCGTCTGCACAAACAGTGAGCGCGAACTTCACGCTCTTCTTCCTTTGGCCTTACAGTGATTTTTTGCCCCCGCAACTGAAACGTCATAACTAGGACTACCTGTGAACATTTCCGTCGCCAGTGAGTTTTATACTGACTTTGCTCTCATGTTTGGGGAAAATAACCTGGCCACCACGGCATTCCTTCCCAGCCAGGCCGCCTCTTGTCAGAGGCAAACCACCCCGCCAGGAGCGGCGCACAACCCCGTCACCATGTCGATGGTTATGGATTTTCACCGACGTGCGACTCTTACGCACGGTGCATGTAAGAGTAAGTTTTTATTTGTTTCGATCAAGAGAGCAAAACATCTCTCCCCTAACAAGGAAAAGAAAAATTGACGAAAAAGGTGGATTGATATATTTATTTTCGAAAGTCAAAGAAGAGAATACAATTTCAAGCACTTGAGGTATAAGGACGTTATATTAGTTGAAGTGCTTTTACGTGAAATGGTGTTTTTGTTTTTCAGCAAAGAAAATACTTTTAGCCGAAATCATATTGCTTTCTTTTCTTATGCGATAACATAGTTTAGTACGCAACATACAAAAGAAAGAAGTAAAATCACTCCATTACATCGACTGATTATTGAATATAAGAATCACAGAATAAGAGATGGCACAAGAACTTTTTCACTACAAGACTTGCTATTTCTAAACACTTGCAGATCTACAGCCACTCGATTTCATCATAATGCTTTTCATGCCATTTTTATTGGGGGAACGTGAAAGCACGCTGGTTACACAGTATACTATTAGGGCTGGAGACAAACAATGACATTGTGACCGTTTTGTTTTATGTCCATGTTATTAGAAGCATCACCAAGATTTTCAAATGTTGAAAAAAAAATCACTGATCTATGGCGTATTTTTTGTCAAGAAGGATATTTGGTTTTAATCTAAATGCAGCTCACACAAAGCCATGTGATGTGTATCTAATAAAAATGTGTGCATACGGGCGATATCATCAAAATTATCTATCTGCTCATGCGCCGTGAAAGACACCCAAATTAAGCAGACGAGGAACAGAGGAGAAAATTACACTTGAAGGGCTCAACTTGGAGAATGAACCTGAAAATATTGTGTATACACGGGCGCGATAATGAAAATACAATGTGTAGCGCCGCCTCTTTCAGTAACACAGAATACATGTATAATGAATAAATAATTATTTGCAGGTGGTGTATGATATGATAATGATACGCTGAACACCTGGCCAACTGTCCTGTTAACATTTCTTTCTCTATACGTAATTCGAAAAATGGCACTGCGTATATTCCCGCCTGACATGTCATAAGACAGATCTAATTGAAATTAGCAGCTCACTGCAATTTAACTTGATTTTCAAAACACTGCTTTTTTTTAATACAATCTTGGTTTATTTTAAAAGAAGCCTGCTTATCACACGAATAGCTAGAAGAGAATGTTCAGCTCCTTTCATCTGTCATATTTTTTGAAGAACACGTTTTCGTGTTTATCTTGGCGTAGTTTCGTCATAAAATTGGGAATATTATGTCTTACTCGATTAATTACACGTTAAATAAGATTGAAGTCGGTGTGATCATTATACTGCAACGGCCGTTACAGCGGAAAAAAAAATCGAGGAATGTTTTTGCAGATGCAATGTAGGATTTCGGAAGATTTGTCATGGATAATTATTTGAATATACTTATATCACATCACATAATTGATTTATACATGTTATTTCGGTTACTCTTATTGCCAATCATTAGTTCGATCCGCTACTAATCATAAGAAAACATGCAGCTTTAACCTTTACAAATTCCGCTATTCATTTAATTGAATAAAGCCCTAATCAATTCAGTAATCTCCTTTTTTTTCACAAGTAATTATGCTTCGGTGTGTTTTGGCGTCTCTTACACGAATAATGAAAGTAGTATACCGTATTACGGGGATAAGTCACGACTATACACGCCGGCGCCAAAGTGCGGGTTATTGATATAATTTCCTGTCTATTCTCTCAGTTAATCGATTTGTGTAGAGGTCTGGTCGCAATTCTATCGTGTGTGCTTTTTTTTTTTTTTTTTTGGTTTTGTTTTGTTCTGGTTTCTTTTCTAACGCCGGCAACGTACCGCTTGACTGTTATCCTATAGCGTAAAGTTGACATAATCCGAAGGATTAATCTTGTGACTAAACGTGTATTAAAATGAATCTGCACATCATGGGTAAATCCTATCGCTCTTCGGCTGTCCCCATATAATGCCGTGGAAAGCGGTAACTCGGGGAATATACTTTTTTGACGTGTAGATTTTGATATTTCAACATTACACCGTCTGATTAAATACCTATTATGATTCGACAACCGTGGTTACATTGACAAATTGAAGATATAATTTGAGAGATCTTCTGCTCAAGAGCACATGGTCAACAAGTATTAGACAGAATTATAGGCATTAAGAAGTCTTTTTTTGTGTTGGTTTCTTTTGTTCTTCTAAAGAACTGACGTAGTGAGATTGGCAAGACAAAAGCGTGATGTAACAATGAAGGGAATGTGTGAATGATCTACACACACACACACACACATCACTTACACAGCGCCCAACGTTTCCTTGTCCGCGGTATTGATTATTGCTCATGTTCTGTTTACATTGCCCGGAATGAAACGCCTGAGAGATAAAAGTACACCGGGGGTCAAACGGACCATGATACTCCACTACGGCTATACCATCCTTAAGTGACCTGGAAAACATTCCAGATACAAATTTTTTATTGTCTATGTTCTCTTCTAATTCAGCGAATATTAAAAAGGGGGAGCTGGATTCGCGGTAATAATTAAAAACCCTAAGCTGAGAAAGGAATGTATACTCCCACATTCGCCCACATTACAGATAGCATCACTTTATTACTTTGTTTTTTAGTGATTGACAGCATACACCTCAGTTGGATTTCAGTTAACCATAAATGGAATACAAACAACGACGATAGTTAGGAGTGCATGTTTTACGCCCATGCCATGTGGTTGGGAAAATACATATTGCCTTCTACTCCATAGGTTTGGCGTATGTCAGCATTTTTTTTTTTTTTTTGGGGGGGGGGAGCTTCAGAATCTTTGCGCTGTTGTTTATCTCCACAAAGAAAGTCAGAATCATTTTTAAGCGTCCTCAGTTGGTAGCTACTCTTTCGTTTTGCGTCTTCTTCATAATCGATGTTTACAAGGTATTCGTTGGCTAAGGTGCAAAAAGTGACCGGATATTTGCACATTTAAAAAGTTGTTCATTTTTTTTTCTTACATTTTCCGCCTGTTATTTTGTCGCAATCGTGAGCTTAGCGGCTGCTTTTCGGGTGCTATAATAACAAATTGTCCTTGGAACCGTTCGCGTATTTCACAAGGCGCCTCCGTATGTACACTGTTTGCAATATTAGACTTCTTGAGCTCTCAAGTCAACAGCGAGAATGTTAGAGTGGGGAAAAACAGCCACGCCACAAGAAAGGTTCACAGACTGTATTTATTCAGGGGCACGTGTGTTGGGGAATCAAATCCAAAGATTACTTTGACCAAGTTTCGTGAACTTCGCACACAAGGGCGATTGCCCTAGCTATAATATGTTGTCAAAGAAACTTCGCTCAATCACTGGATTTTTTTTTCATTCTCCATTTCTTGATTTTCATTTTGCCTGCTATATACAGGCTATGTAGGGTACAGTGGCCAATTTCTCATTCGACTTTTCACGCACGCCGAGAGAACGGATTTGTCATGAGTGTTACCGTAAACATCACACAAGGGAGTTCGTCCAAGGAAGTGCTGGCGTATTTTTATAGGGGGAAAATGGAGCACGAATAAAAACACACAAACAACAGGAACAGCAACTTGTCCATACGAAGCAACCATTCCCAATTTTGCTCAAGATTTATCGCAAGGGTGGAATAAAGCCAAAGTTATTATACCGTACCTGCACATTCTGAACGTTCCCCTTCCCACCGGCAATCTTACCACTACCCCCTTGTGATATATTGGAGTCATGGGCTGTTATCAGGTACACTGAACTAGGAACTCAATCGTTTTTATAGTTGGCAGTACAGATATGTGAGTCATTCACGCCCTCACAGTTTCTGTCACTGAGTTTCGATATGATTTAGAATTGTGTATGCCACAAGATATGTTTACCAATTATGCTAATATATTCCCGTGTGTGTATGTTTCTTTGCATGTATGTATGTATGTGCTGAAATATTGTAACGAATACGCTTGCATTTTGTAAGGCGAGAAAAGGAATAAAATTCGGGAGGAACATCCCGGCACACTTACACTAACATACATATAAATAAAGATCAGCAAAAATCCTTGTAAATAATGAAAAAAAAAATACACCCACACCATCCGATAAATAATATATTTCTGATGAGCAGTAGCAGTACTCATTGTAGCTTTTAATCGGTAACTGGCCCATGTGTTCATTAAGTGAATGATTTTGGCGCACATCATTGATGAAAGAAGTAAATAAGATGTATTCTGTGTTCATATTGAGAAAGAGTCGTGCATATATATTTAAGGTATATTATGTTCTCGCAATTTTATAGCAACAAACATGGGAAATAGAACCAGAGATGAAATATGGAGGCTGACAAAAAGGTTAGAGACGGCGCTTTGTCATTCACATGAGAATTTACGGGAAGTAGTTGTCTACGCACTCATAGGATCAGGAGCAGTAATTATCAAAAATGTTTATTAGCGTCATAATCGAAATTAGATATTCAAGGTGACATAACAGCAGCGCGCCAAAGGGGTGTCGTCGCGCGAAGGGGGAAAGATGTCGAATAGATGCATGATGAAGGTTATTACTTTCAGAAGCAGCGAAACACAATTTATTTTCAATACAATATTTTACGCATGTTATTTAAGGCTGGCGTGAGCTTTCTGATCGGGTCTCGATCTCGCAGCGAGTGCGGGGTTAACCTCCACGCAGGAGAGTTCCGGGGAGGCGATCAACCCTAACTGATCTGATACCTGAATTATAACACCTCCTGAGGATGACTACAACTCCTCCTCACCCCCCCCCCCCTCCTCCCCTCATCATTCCCTTCACTCCCTCCACTACCAAAGCCATCGTGATGGACTTTAATCAAAACTAGTCATTAGTCATGCCGACTTCGCCCATTGTCTCCGCGTTGAATAGTTTCGGAATGATGCGAATGAAGTTGGATGCAGGTATAGGATGGGATTAATCTATACACAGCGAGCTGCGCGTCCGCACAGCTCTTCGAATGGGCTTTATTTTGTGCTTAAGTGTAGGCATCACTCAATTTCCTATTAACTTCTCAAGGTGTTTTCTCGCGATAACAGAGATGTACAGCAAGAGAAGAGATTCTTACCTCTGTGCGAATATTTGTGTGTTTGTGTGTATGTGTGTGTGGGTGTGTGTATTTCTATTCATATCGTGTGACATTAGAAGCTAAATCAGGAGATGCGAACTCCCACCAATGATAATAAAAAAGGATGAAGCACGTTAGCAATGAATGAAGCATCGATCACATTAACTAATTTATTAATGGTAGCCCTGATAATATGTCTGTCGTTGCTGTTGTTTCATCTTGACATTCGTGCTCATTTAATTTTACTTAAATGAGTTCCTATGACAACCATTCTCATACATCCTCGATTTCGGGGCAATGTCCTCCAAGATGAGATGATGCGCAGGAGCGGAACCATTGGTCGACTTGCTCCGAGATGACGTAACAATAGTAACTCACTGTATCGACATTCCTGACAATGCTTGTCGATTTCTGCTATACACGAGAAGAATCAACTTTTCAAGCTTTGCGGGTTTCTTTAAAAGATCATCTTCGTATAGATCTGAATTGGAAGTGAAACATACATATTTTTTTTGACTTATATAGATATATTATTATGTATTGTTTTGTCTTTTTTTTCTGAAGGGGGTATAAAAGATAATGACGAAAGTGGATTTGGTAGAAAATTTGTTTTAACCGGAAGCTGACCTCTTGACTGACAGTCTGACAGTCGATTCATCTCTCTCTATCCGATTGGCTGGGTCTAGCCCACTCGACTATCCATCTGACCGACACGAAAAGGGCAATATGTGGGACCATCACATACTCGACTGTGCAGAACTCTTTTGGAGAGGCCAGCAATAGCAAGGATAAATGCCGGCCATCGATTTTTCTATGAAGTGAAATGGCGCAAGAGGCTGCTGTGTCTAAACGATATATTCTACTAATCAATAGACAATGTAAACCACTCGACACAGGGGGCAATTCAGCGCGGGATTTAATCGTGCTTGATCCGGCTTAGGGCTAACAGAAAGAGGGGGGGGGGGGGGGAGAAGAAAGAAAGAAACAGTTTTCTTTTCGCCTTACCACCCTCTTTTTTTTTTTCCTCCCACGAGAGGTACGCCCAGGCGAAGGGGTGACTCGTACTTTTGGTGTCATTGAAGTCACTATACTGTATGGCGAATCGTCTAGTTTGTGTGGAGCAATTCACTGCTGCCTCTTTCTCGAACAAAAGCTGGAGCACACCGAAAAATCCGCACCGTGGTTTCCTTGCACAATGCCACAATTGAGGCTGCCATTGTAGCAACGTTTATCCATTATGCTGCGAGCATTATTAAACCGATAGCTATATATTGACTTTAGCTGCGTAAGACGCTGTTTTCTCTTACACTAAGAAGTCTGGCAGGCAGCATACAAGATGTTGTCGTTTACTCGCGATACAATAACGAAAAAAAAATCTTTTAAAGTATCAATTTCATGAGTTATTTAGCATCACATAAGAAACAGTTTAACCTCTAAATGCACTCTGCACTATCGGTGTATCTACTTTAAAGCGGATAGCTGGCGATTTTTGATGCGTGTAAGTCACATGAATCACCTGTTTGAGCATCATCACCTGAGCTTGCTTTGGATCGGGACGAGAGGCTTCAAACCACACAGATAATTACCTCTTAAGAGTTGTCTCTCTTATGTAAAGAAGGCTCTTCTTTTTAAGTCCAGACTTCCTGGCTGTGAAAAAGAAAAGAAAAGAAGAGATCCTCCTCAACGGGATGAGAGTGAAAGCTATACCTTGGCCAAACAAAACAGGGAAATCGATGAATTTTCGACGGAGAGTTTGAAACATAATGGGCTGAGCCGAACCAACGAGCTTTCTTTTCTCTTTCTTTTCTTTTCTGAGGTTCAAGTTTGAAATTGGTTTAGACCGGCTAAGCTGGGATCAGCGAAAGATATCTTCTGGAGATATCGGGCGGCGTTCTTTCATGCCTGCCCATAACCGTTGTTCGCGTCATTTGAAGAACTAATTATGCCATTTAGAACGGCATCTTTCATCCCTATATGTGACTGGAGTGTCTATTGAGTGTCCTTATTAATTTACTCGGCTTAGATCGCTGACGGACTTGCAAAGCTTCCGAATGGCAATGCCTAATTTTATGTCGAGCATACTGAAGAATCTCCCCCCCCCCCCTCTCTCTCTCTTTCCCTTTCTCTCTGCATGAATAGAAGGCGTAAATTGATAGTGAGCGGGTTTTAATTCGATTTCCCATTTTGATGACACGAGGAAAATTACCTTGCATTCAGGTACACAAACTCATCGTGTAACCTTTGATTAACACGGTGTCCATCCACAACATGGCGGTGCGTTGAGGGGTAAATTGGCTTCTTTTCTCGTCCGGCGAGAACAGACTAAGGACGAGATGTGTGTTTACAGGGGGAAATGATTATATTCACACTTTTATTCGCCTCAATTTAAGTAAATCGATTTTTCCCGGCAGCACACAGTTCAAGGCAGGAAGTTACATTGACTATTTTATTGTGGTCTTTACCCTAACTGTGGTTGGAGTTTAAAGTTTACGTTTGAAAGTAACTTTAGCTGATATGTTCTTTTTTTCATTAAGTTTTCAAGATCAATAAATCGAAGCGGTTTCTTTTTTTTTTTTAAGTGAAAAGAAGAAATGTCCACCCACAAGTACATCAGGCACAAGTAGACGTTAATCACCAGACTGCTAGTATGCATGCACGGAGATGTTTCCGAACGAACATTCGTAAGAAATCGTAAATAGGTGTTTATGCATTTTACATAACCATAAACTTACCACATTCTAAATGATACAATTTGAGGAAGAGGGGTGATAACGTTTGAACGTCAACCGTCATAATCTTCAAGAGATGTCATATACATTTACGTCAGGATAGACAGTCCGGTCAATAAAAATGTGTATTGTGACTGGCATGATATTGTTTGTTGTGCGAAACATTATTGCCATTATCTTTTCAATTCGATTCAATTCAAATTTAGTTTCTATATTCCCATGGAACAAAAAGGCGATACATGGTATAAATTATGCAAGTAAATAGTAAAGAAGTATACAAACTATAAAGAATAGCACTAAATGTAAATGTGAATGAATGCATGATAGTATAAAGCAAGTATTACATGCTTTGCAAAAAAGCAGAGATGTAGACATGGATCCTCGGTAAACATTATGCATGTAATAAATGTATCCAAAATATATCTAAGTTTGATAACAGTATTTGTCAGTTGTTATGATAGAGGATTATTGTCAACAATACCAATAGTATCAAAAATACGTATTCAAAATAAGATGTCGATGTCAGTATTACGGCAATATTCAGACAATATCCTTTCGCCGTGTGTCACAAGTTGGTGATACGATGTTATAACAAGAATCAATACATACATACATGCTAAGTACAACTAGATGGAATATGAAATGTATATATTCACTATATATCCATCCTTCCTTTTGAACAACAACAACAACTACAATGAAGTGACCCTGAGTAAATGGTACATAGAATGTGATATATTACAAATATATAGAAGGATCTTTTACACGATATTATGATATTTCACCTCTTCATTTCTACTTTTCAAAAGTCTTCCCTTGCGTAAGTTTTTGCAAAAAGGAAAGAACACATACACGCACACACATATACAATTTGAAGTTTTCAAGTAGAACAGGCAAATGCCTCAAAGAAAATTATAAGACACGAAGATAACACGGCCACAATTTTTGAGACCAAACTAGTTTATCTTGGGTGTAGTGTGGATATATAAACACTAACAAAAATCATCAAAGTAGCATTTTCTGGTTTACCCAAGATGGCCGAATAAAAGAAAAGACGAGAAAGAGAGACTAGAGAGAAAAAAAAAATAGAGAGAGAGAGAAAGAAAGAGGAAAAGAAAGAGATAACATCATATTATTTTACTCCTGCTAGCATACGATGTGCTCGTCAGTGGGACATCGGCGGAGCGAACATTAACAAAGCAGGTAGCACATTGAGGTATAGAGTGCGAAGCCAAACAACGCTGCACCGTTCGGCCGCTCTATCCCTCTGCAAACCCCTTGCATGGTGTGCTCCGCAGCTCTAACGGCGAGCCACCCGTCACGGGCAGGCCACGTGCGGCGGAGTCGTCGGTGGCACGGCGTGTGTCAGCGGTGTATCGAAACTCCCTCTCGCGCAAGTTAAAGCTGTTCCCTCACCCTCATTTTCCGTGGCGTACGAAAATGTTATCAGTTTTTTTTTTCTGTTTTTATGTTGTTGCTTCTTTCGATCATACGAGATATTTCCCATCAACACATCTGCCATGGAAATCCTCTTTTATTTCGGAGGCTTGTTACTCCTAACTCTTCACGGTATAAAGAATATCGCAACCCCCCACCCCTCGTCTTCAAGATTTCATCCACACATTGTCTGTGTGTTCTTATGTATCGAGATAACAAGAGTGCCATGCGTTCTCTGTTCTGTTAAGTAGATATCGATCCCCATTACGACCCGATGGCTATTTTGTAATCTTAGTGTTAATCTTTGTGAAACACACGCGCGCACACGTAGACAATAATTATTATAGATATGGGTTTGTAATATATAGATGTAGATAGATAGAAAGAAAGAAAGAAAGAAAGATAGATAGATAGATAGATAGATAGATAGATAGATGGATAGATAGATAGATAGATGGATAGATAGGTAGATAGATAGATAAATAAATAAATAAATAGATAGATAGATAGATAAACAGTTAGTCAAATACAACTATATATTAAATTTAGAAAACTGGTTTCGTTTGCTTTGGGAAATCCACTGTGTTCAAGCAAACATTAATTTCTCGAATAATGTTTGCATATCTTTTATAGTCTTATGTGACTTTTGTGACACCCTTCTAATATCAAGTGGAGATGACAACATTTAATTCGTACATAGAAATACCTCAATGGTCTTTGAGAGTAACGCACGTCAGAAAGATAATGAAAATAATGATTTAGAAATAATCCTAACCCAATGCTGGTCAATATCAAAGTTTTAACCCGGAGAATATAATTAACCTTTACAAGAAAACCAAATGGGAGAGGTAATTGAAAGCGCTTAGCTGATATGGGAATTTATCAAATGATATTACAATTCATACCAGTATGTGGGATATAATCTCCCAAACACACGGTTTTTAAGCGTACCAAGGTGACTATCAGCACCGAGACCCTGAGAAACCCTGCATGATCTAGGGCTTAAGCCAGCTATCGCTTCGCTTAGTATTTATCTTTTCTTTCTTTCTTCTTTTTTTTTTCAAAGCCGGCAGCTGAGACGGGGGGAAATGACGGATGAGAAACAAGATGGCCGCGTGTGTTCGGCTCGTAGTGCACTTGTTTTCAGGTCCCATATAGCACACCAGATGAAGGGTGCCTTGTACGTAATTGGCGTTCAGATGCAAGATAAAGATCGTGTCGGTGAATAAATCCATTGAACGCGTGTATGCGTGAGTCTTTGACTTACGAGGCGACGTTGTGGTCACCAGTAACAATGCTGTCTAGGAAAGCACTACTTTAGCGATGTTAACCGCCATTTTATTTATTTTTTTATAAAGTCGAGACTAGCCGTCATCATTTTTTTTTAGTTTCACTCCAAAGGAATGTCGTAAGCATGTTCTCTTCAAGTTTATTGCGACTTTGACGATTTTGATGCTGGTTTGTTTCCCAAACGTCGGGAATTGTTAACAGTGGTTAATATTATGTGGTAGCACATAGCGAAGAGATGGTAATTAAAAGAGACACTGATTTCTCTCATACAAAGCTATCAGAAGATAAAATATGGTACCTGTAAAGTCTCAGTCAGTTTCTGAAGGTTAAAAATGAATATTATATTGACTGGCATGTCAGATTTGCAACATGTAAACAATAAAAGGGAAAACTGCTGGAGTTTCCCAAACAGGTGTGCAGACGTGTGATGCTTTGAAAGAGATGTGTAGTGGTTTTCATAGAGACGGGATCTATGCTAATGAACATGATGAGATAGCATGAAAAAAAAAGTGAAATGTAATGGAATGAATATCATTGGCTTATGGGAGTAAGCCAATGCTATTAAAAAAAAATGATATTCAATGCAAAAATGAAATGAAATGAAATGAATTGCATTGGCTGATGGAAGTCAGAAATAAGACGACACAGTCGATTATTCTGCGTAGACAGATATCTCGTTCTGTGGTTTCTTTTGTTTTTTTTTCAGGGGACGTCGAAAATCAAATTACAAAAAACAAATCGTGTTGCGATGACCACTTATGCGATAATGAAAGAATATGGAATGAAGAGACATAATATAATGATATAGGATAGATGGGATATAGGATAGATGTAATGTAGGATAGATGTGATGTAGTAAATAGATATAATTAAGAAGGCGTCACGATGTAACAAGTATTGTAAGTAACTGATTGATATCACGTGCATGGCCATAGTCTATGAGTATAAATTGACTAAAATGTGGGGGAATGCAGAACGCGCTACACTGGACACCTAACGTGCGAAAGAGTTCGCGGTTCTGGTCTGGTGGCGGAGCAAGCTTTGCCAAAAGTACACGGTAAGCACGGTAAGAATCAGTTCTTTCTCAGGTATTAAGAGCGCGTAAGCACGAAGGCGTTGGACCGGAAGGTCCCAACACGCCACCAGTGTGCCTCGGCCGTGTTCATGACTAGTCTCTAGCGCGCCGCCGTCTTCGGATACGCAGCCACTTGAAGTCGCTATGAATGATAGTTGACTTTAATACTTACAAGATAAAAAAAAAAAAAAGGAAGAGAAAAGCCAGAAATCGTATTCGCAAATTAGCTATGCAGAGAGACATTGGAACGAGTCAGATAGAAGCAGAATCTTTTCACCACAGAAATGATACGATGCACGATAATTCATTAGATAATTTATATCAGTACTTATGAAGTTTGTAGAGAAGTAAGATTGAAGAAATGAGGCTAAACCGCGGTGCCCCAAATCACAAGGATACAACAGTATTTCATGCACTGATAATACAATAACCGAGGACGTAATCTGGTAATAGGCGAGCTCCTCGATATGTTAGCTTTGAAAGGATCACATCTTATAATTATTTGTATATTTCGAATATCTAAGTGTGTGCATATGGTTATATCTATATGACATGCAAGTATACGTGTGCGTGTGTGTGTGTATGCATATGTGTTTCTCCTTGTTGAGGGTGTCCTGTCTTCGTGTGCATGTGGCCGTATTATTCATCATTCAAAATGAGCGTCTTGGGTGCCGGAGCCGACGCGGCCAAACCACCGGCACGCACTAGTGGCGGCGGAGTCAGCCAAGTTTGCCGTCAAAAACTTTTCACGGCTTGATGCCCATCTTGCCGAAGATTTTTTTTTCTGAGAGAAGGGGGGTCAGCTGAGTGGGGGAGGAGGGGTATGGGGATGGGGGATCTTTCGCTGCCTAGAAGATGTGCGGAAGTCACTCATCTTCCGTTATGCACGAGCAAGATCTCATCTTCGTCATAATCAGGTGTTTCAGACTTAAAATGGGATCCCCCATGGGATCCGGGGGGGGGGGGGGGGAGGGAGGGAGGGGTGGTCTTCTATGACACAATATGAAAAATTGATGCACACGCACATACATACGTCCATGCAGGCAATGAATCTATACACATGCCGACATGTGCCCTTCTGTTAGATAAGGCTGTTGGTGGTATAGTCCCGATTAACACTCTATAGCTCCATAACAGTGACAAATTTCAACCAGTAGCTACACCAAAAAAAGAAGAAGAAGAAGTAAATAGGGGAAAATTTTGTACAGTGAAAAAGAGTTTAAAGACACACAGATTTCTTAATTTTGGTCTTTTCTTGGACTTGTTTACTTATTTACGTATAAAAAGAAAATTCTCTAGCCATCTTAAAGCCTGTTGTCATTTTAGAATCCATGTTAAAATGACCGGTATCTTTGTTGTTGTTACTGTTTTCATTTCTGACTCGTTTCGTCACAACAATATGAAAGTTCAACTGGGGACAAAACATAATGCTCGTAGAGGATCACGTTTAGGCATAGTGTTTGCACTCACATGGCTACGGTCTCCTTAGAAATCAATGCTGTCAATAATGAATTCCATCTTAACAATAAACGTTGTCATTACCCCACTTTTTATCGGGTGAGTATCACCGGTCGGTAACTCGTCATCCCCGGGGCGACTCGGGCGGGTATGGCATATTATTTGTATGTCTTGGATGCTAGGTCGCAGCGAAGAGTGAGTTTGTCTGTGTTAGTGTGTGTGCGTGTGCGTGTGCTTGAACATGCTTGTGTGTGCTTGTGTGTGTGCTCGTATTTCTTCGTTTGTGTGTGTGTCAGAATGCGCACGGGATGACGAAAATCGCTTTTCAAGGCTGCGCGCCGATAACTCTCCCGTGTACTTCAGAGACTGGCGTTCCGGAAGAAATCGTGCTAAATCGATCGACGAAGTGTATCGGATCGGTGACTGCCGCATATCATTAGGTCAAAACGGATCTACTATAACTGTACTACTTAGGATTATGTTTTATTCTTCTCCTCCCCCCCCCCCTCTCTCTCTCTCACACACACACACACACAGCGACTCAAAAATATTTCCCTTTATTTGCACATGGATCACAGTCTGGATACAGTCAAGAATCATGTGGCAGTAGTTTCCATAGCGACGTACACATTCCGATTCAGTGCATGTATACACAAATCGAAATTATTTTCATTTTTATCGTATTTTACACACAAACCTCATGTACACTTAGCACACTCAACACGAATGAATAATCTACCTTACATTTATTCCAGTGAGTGACTTTGCAGTTCCTACAATGTGTTTGCGAAATGAATGTTCTGACATTAGGAAAATGCCAAGTGTTTCATCCTTTCCTATCATACTCCAAGTATGTTCAATCGTAATTATTGATGATGGTATGTCATAGAATATGGAAGAAACAATTGAACATTCAACCTAACTCTTCATTAAAAAGAATCCGTCAGTTATACAATACGGTGATGTTTGATAAGCAGCAACAATAAATTTATGATAGATTTAATTGACTTGTATAAGAACACTTGCTTCACTGTATCCAACAAAAGTATTATGGCGGTCATTATGAGTAAAAATATAACATTTAGTTGTTGTTGTTGTTTTTGTTGTTGTTCTCCGGGGGAAAAGTCAAAATTTCACTTCCTGAGCCGACCCCATTGGCAAACAAAAACAATTATTTGGCTTCGATGTGTTTGCGGGACGGATTTGTCGCAAGCCGGCCGACAAGGGATATAAAATGTGAGTTGCAAATTTCTTGGCCCGTCTGTTGAGGAGTTTCGTATGTCGCAGCACGCTCATGCTCGACTGATGTTGCCACGGGTCTTCGTCCGCGGAACACGTCCGCTTATTGTGTGGGGGGACGTAAAAAACGGCAAAAATATGGATGAAATGTCGCCAAAATGAGGATTTAAGAATCCGCCGTGAAACCGGAGCCGAAAGCAAACACGCTAAGCGCGTCGCGAGTGAATGATAGGCGGATAGGATTGTTAGCGTTTCCGCTGGCACAGCTAATGCAGACAGAATGCATAATTTGTTTGAGCCAAATTTCTCGGTCAACATCGAATACTAGTAGTTCTCCCTCCAAAAAAACGATTTTGGAACCTCCGTCGGAGTTTCTTTGCATTGCCTCTTTCGTTTACATTTCAAATCAAGTTTCTATGGTCTTAAGAAATACAAGCAATCATCGCTGTCACACCACAGTTATGTGCTCTTTTTTGCAGAATGTGAAATGAACTTCCCTATTATTATTATTATCATTATTATTATTATTATTATTATTATTATTATTATTATTATTATTATCATGATTATTATCATTATTATTATTACTATTACAATTATTATTATTATTATTATTATTATTATTATTATTATTATTATTATTATTGTTATTGTTGTTGTTATTATTATCATTTATTAAGTAGGTCATTAACTGTGATTTTCGAAGTGATACCGTTGGAAATGGGGACTTTTTGTGGAATAAGAGTAAAGGTTTCCACGATTTCTCGTTAAGTTGGAATCAGTATGCGTTAAACTTAAAAAATGGTAATTGAATACATATGAATCGCTTGATTTCAGTGGAATCGCCATCTTAGATGCTTCCTATTACATACAGCTCTGTCATGTCTGTAGAAGAATATTTCATCATCGGCAATGTCATTGCAAGGGAAATACAGAGAAAATTACTACAGTTATTTATGCCATTCAGTTGAATGAAATCGTCATTGCATAGCCTCACTCACAATCTATCACTTCTCTCTTCCCCGTGCAGGTCATGGCGGTGTGAACCAACTCGGAGGCGTCTTCGTCAACGGACGACCTCTCCCCGACGTCGTGCGGCAGCGCATTGTCGACCTCGCCCACAGTGGCGTGAGACCGTGCGACATATCGAGACAGCTCAGAGTCTCACATGGCTGCGTCTCTAAAATCCTTGGCAGGTAGGTATGATAACAACTATGGTGAAAACAAATGATAATAATGATAATTATTATGATAAAATTAAACTAAATATCAAAGAAACGAACAAACAAATAGTTCAAAAAAATATGAAGAGTCAAGTAGCTTTGCTGTGTATTGATTTTTTAGTAACTGCCAGCTTTAGTACTGATTGTGATCTGGGTGGCGATTGTGAAGTTCGTTGGGTTGTTGTTGTTGTTGTTGTTGTTGTTGTTGTTGGTGGTGGTGGTGGTGGTGGTGGTGGTGGTGGTGTTTACGCCAGTGTTACATACTGCTTGTGTTGTATAGGAACATGTAGGAAAGGAGAAAATAAATCGCAGAGAGAAGTTTAAGGGTGTTTTTATCAGTAAGAACGCATTATAACACTGTAACTGCCTGACGTGTGTGATAATTATGCGCGGTGGATAAATGCTTCTTGCTTCGATTTTAGCTATTCAAAAATAAGTGGGCAGATAGTAGTCCTTCCCCCTCCCCAATATCCCTTACATATTTTCATTTTCTGTATTTTTTTCTTTCTCTTCTTTCCTTTATCTCAGCCCCTTTAATCTGTCCCTCTTCTCACTCCCTCATCTGCTCTCATCAAGCACACTCGCGCGCTGCTCTTTCCGCGCGCGTCACACCTAAAAATGGTAGCCGCACCATCTGCCTGCCTCGTTTTCGTCTCCAATTTTACAGTGTCATCAATTTCCTTGGAGCTGTCATGTCGACGAAAGTACACGATCATTCCATCTTTTGGGCTTCTTTGTCGCTCCCGTGTAAGGATCTGCCGTAGAGAATGATGCAATTTGCCAGTGAAAAAAAAAGACGCTATCATGTCGGTGGCAAGCCCTGATGTGTTTATTTTGAAACTCTTTTTTCATATATAGGTCGATTCCATGTTCTAATTCATCTTGTCTCATGCAGTGTCCCTCTGAACTTACTTGCGTATGATTTAATACTGATGTAATTGGCAATAGATACACGTGGTCGTATTTCATTTTCTGGTGGGTAAGCATTGATCACATTATTTTCCTGCTCCGCCGAGCGGTCTATGTTTATAAAATAATAACACAAATAAATTCCGACGGCTCACTCATTTCCGCGATGGCTCGCATTGACTGCCAGTTTGTATGGCCCGCTGCTATTCACAGTCGTTATGCCCCGTTAGTAAAGGGATGCTTTCATCCGTGATTTGCGCAATAATAATTCATAAACTGCCATAAAGCTTGGATGAAGTCCGTTGTGTTGCCGTTTTGCCAACCTTGGGCGTTTGATGAAATATTGATTGAAATGCGCAGCGCCCGTGTTAATGGGATTGCCCATGTAAACATGTGTGTGTGATTGTGTGTGTGTGAGGGTTTATAAGAACAATTCCGTTCATCGATGGATTAGATAGTGCACATCAGGCGAAATCAATGTACACTGTATATCTTAAGCACGTTTCAAAACACTGCTTATTTTCATCTGTTGATTCGATTCAATTATACTTTTTTTTTCCATCAAACAAAAGATGATACATGATATTAAGTATACATCTTGCAACATTGATTATTGCTCAACTCTGTATGGAGTATATACAAATACAGTATCGAGTGAGCATATACTTTTGGCCTGTATGTGATAATGCTCAGCGCGAAATTCATTTTCCGTCTCACGGTTGTCGTTGTTGTTTCTGTTTTTGAGATGTTCAAAGACACAATTTTATATCTTTTCATTCTGGTCTAATTCTTCCTGGTAAGGGGAAATCTGGTGATGTCAAAAACACATTTATCACAAAGAGGAAATAAATACTTTTTTTTTTATTTTGTATATCACTCTCTCACATAAAGATCGCAAGGTTTCTCCAACAATTAACAATTATTGTAATCATTTCGTTTTCGTATAGCCTGAACACTATTATAATGTCATGGGATAAGATAACTATAATGAACGCTTTGAATGAATGTTATGCCGTCATGAGAGCGCAAGCACGTGAAATTTGCGATCACATGATACGTAATAAATACTAACATAAAATCTCGTTCGTATGGGTCCTTTATGATGACTCGAGCATGGCAATATCATTATCATGGTTTTCCTTCGCATGTGCAATTGCGCCCCCATAATTAACAAAAGTTGCCGAAGGAAAGAATGTGCTCATGAAAAAGACTCGTTTGATAGTATTCAATACTTTGTCACGCTTTTATGTAAAGCAATGAAGATTTACTTAACAAACCACTCTCGGGCGAGACTAATGCGGAGTCTGATGTATATAGAGTCCATAATCCATCTATCTTAAGGAGTAAAACTGACTGATCTTTAGCCTTTATCAACTGCAGTATGCTTACGAGAGAACAATAATAATAACAACAACAGCAACAACAACAACAATAATAATAATAATAATAATAATAAAATAATAATAATAATAATAATAATAATAATAGTAATAATAATAATAATAATAATAAGGGAGTGTGACGAACGCTTAGAGTTCTCTAAGCCAGACTAAGGAAAGGGGGTGGAGCAGATTGGTTGAGAAAAACCACACCGTCTTCTGTTACATACCGCGACAGGCTATAGATCTGATTGGATTTTGAAGGGTTTATGAACAGATTACGAGAAATGCTGACATGCACCCTATGTATCGTCTGTGTACCTCTGTTTGTGTTGGCGTGTGTGAGTGTGTGTGTGTGTGTGTGTGTGTATGTGTGTGTAAGGTGTTTCCTTTTTGTGTACTTCCGTTGCTTTACCTTTTTTTTCTTTTGTAAGTTCAATTTCTTGAGAGATCCACGTATATACAAGCTTGTCCTTTACATGGGTCTCTTTTTTCCCAATAATACAAGGATTTTGAACAAAGAGTTTCATACATATCATTCACTTTCTATTTCCTTCCCCGCTTTGAAATGTATGTTCATATATCATGTTATAAATGGATGGTATAGCTTTGGTTTAGGTGGGGCTTCAGGTTTCCAACTTTTTTTGTGAGATAATTAGAAACATCTTATGAAATATTGAAGAGCATACAATTCTAAGAGGAATGCAAAATTCATTTGACGAAAATCAGTTTTGAAGTGGCTGAGATATCAAAAAACAAAGAGGTCCTAATAAAAGGTGTAACTCACCTTTTATTAGGATCACTGTGTTTTACTTTTTTTTTAAATCTGAATAACCCATCTCAACCAAAACTCTATCCTCCCTTTAAGTTGATTTGCTGTATTTGCTTGTTCAAGAGAATTTTGATTATCATCTGCAATAAAATTTGATTTGAATTGAAAAAAAAAACAGTACAAAATTAACGTAAGTTTTCTCCGCGTGTCTCCATGGGCAGATACTACGAGACGGGCTCTATCAAGCCCGGGGTGATCGGGGGTAGCAAGCCAAAGGTCGCCACACCGAAGGTCGTCAACAAGATCGCAGACTACAAGCGACAGAATCCCACGATGTTCGCCTGGGAGATCCGTGATCGACTCCTGGCCGAGGGCGTGTGCGAGAAGGACAATGTCCCCAGCGTTAGCTCAATCAATAGGTACGATGACGATACACTCGATTCGATACACTCCGCTACAATGACTTTCTATAAGAGTTAGGTGGCACATTCATGTGTGGAACTCTTTAGACAGTTTGTTGAGAAACGGAACTTTTACTTTGAATTGGTACAACAATGAAGACTGTCCACACGCACCGGTTAACTTCTATCGTTTTAAGAACTATAAATGTGGTCATGAAATAATGCTTGAAACAGTGCGTGTATGCTATCCGATGAATCTTTGGTTAATTATGAACAATAATAATAGTCACTGCAATCAATAGATCATCACTCATACTTACGGAAAATGGATGGTGACGATACATTGATCTTCTGCCATGATTGTTAGATGTTCTAGCATCAGTGTGAAAGGTAATGACCATGTCTTTGTATAACTTTCAAATTGATCAGGATCGTCCGGAACAAACTTGGGGATAAGAAGCTGGATGAACACACGGGTCTTGCCACCTCCGGCTCCCCTCCATCGTCACTCATCCACCCCGGGGACCCCGAGAGGACCGGCTCCTCCTACTCCATTAACGGCATCCTTGGTATACCCAAGCAGGAGAAGAGGATAAAGGGAGAATTGTATCCAGGTATGTCTTTAATTTTGCTTACATTCATAGATCCCAGGTAGATAGATAGATAGATAGATAGATAGATAGATAAATAAATAAATAAATAGATAGACAAATCGATAGATAGATAAATAAATGAATAGATGAATGGAAAGATAAATAGATATATAGATAGATAAATAGATGGTTAGATAGATAGATAGATAAATGAATGAATAAATAAATAAATAAATAAATAAATAAATAAATAAAATATACGACTTCATGTAACAACCAAGGAATACATATGTATCTTCTTATCTTTGAATAGAAATGTATATGTGTATATATATCAATATACTCATATACACATTGTCATGAGATTCTCCATGCATATAAATGCAAACGAGGCAAGAAGATGATATAGGGAACAGATAATGAGATGAGGTCGTGTCTGAAAATAGCACTCGACGTTCTCAATTGTAGTTGGTAGGCAACTATAGTAATGATGATGAAAAGGCTATCAGTAGCCATGTTGGGTATCGTTGTATGGGAGCACGGTCGTATAGTGGATAAGACTTGCCTTTGAAGGTCCCGAGTTCGAGTCCTAGCGAGTGCTTACGTCCTTGGACAAGACGTTTTTACAAGATGTGAAAATGGGTACCTGGTAATGCTGAGGTAATAATGATAGCAGGTCCCTCGGAAAGAACAATGATGAAGAAGCTACCCTGAGAAAATAAGACCCTATTGTTATTATTTTGATCATTGCCATTATCCTTATTATTGTTGTTATTATTATTATTGTTATCATTATTATTATTATCATTATTATTACTATCATTATTAGGAGTAGTAGTAGTAGTTGTTGTTGTAGTAGTAGTAATAGTAGTAGTAGTAGTAGTAGTAGTATAGTCACCATCATTGTTATTGTCATCATCATTTTTGTGACTTTATTGTCAATGATACGATGCTCTGTACAAGTTATAAATTCCACGAATCGTCATAACGATAACCCGAACAAAAAAAAAAAGTTACTTTTTCATCGCAGTTGAAAAGATCGCAATGGCAAAAAAAAAAAATGTCCACGTATAGTCGGTGAGAAAACGAACTATATCTGAGCCCAATCTAGGAAGGGGATGTTTACTGGTCTGTGTATCTGCGTGCATGATGTGGGGGATGAACGCTTCCAGTTCTGTGAATTTATAGGATCGATGCTCCCTCGTTGCGAGTCGAGCTTGCCGAGTTACAAGTTGCTCACTTTTCCTCCAAAGTCTGCGAGCATGAAACGCCTCACCTTCCCCCGACATTATGCATAATTGATTTGCATATAACCTCACGAAAAAAAATTTGCATACTGGCACGGTGACCCGGGACTGGCCCCAAAACTCATTACGGTGAGTCATGTAATGACTTAGCTCGCCAGAAATCGTCGTCGATAGCCATAAAACTGCCGTCCCTTTAATGGCATCAATTTTGCAGTAGCCATATGAGAGCCAATTTTTCATTTTTTTTCTCCCATTCCCTCCTTGCCTCCCGAGTAGAGTAGACCATTACACACCCTAGGTTCACGCGGCCCCCAAGTGAAGGAGATAGGGCGGAAATTGGGACATCTCAATGGAAAACAAAAAGAAAATGATAATAGTTTCTCATTAACATAATCCCATCAAAACAGTACCGCTATATTATAAGACAGCACAAAAAAGCTCAGAGTTCATTCAATCGGCCGATATGACATCGGGCGAGCAAACTGGCAAGATTTAGACAACCTCAAATGAAATGACATGTGAACATCAAAAAAACCGTGTCGCCGATACCTTTGTTAACAAATCATTTCTAATGAATTACATATCAAAAAAAAAAAAAGCATGAAGAAAAAAAAATGACGGAAGCCCACGAAGTAGCCAGTAGACGTAAAATGGAGTTGAAGTAGGCGAACAAAAGCTATGCAAACACAGATCTTGACTTAAGGCGCGTAGCCACTTAATATCAGCCATTCTGGACAAGGGGCTTGAGATTGAAAATAGATTATCTTTAAACACTTCATCTCTCTTTTTTTTTTTCGAGGAGGGCTGACGCTGAAACGGTAGCCAGACGCATCGGCAAATGGGGAAGGAGCAATGCGCCGTGTCGTAATAATAGCCAATAAGTCAACAGCCCTGCGCTATCACAACACGCCGTTCGCGTCCACTTCATTTTTTTCCCTTCTTCTTTTTCGTCACCTTACGGCTCCGGTATCGAACTGTGGGCTTTTATACATGCCTGATTTAAAAGTATTTAAAGACTCGTTTCTCTCTCATTTTATCTCTTTATATTCTCCGTGATGTTCTTTTCTCTCTCTCTCCTTCTCTCGCTGTCTGTCTCTTACTGTGTATGACTGCATCTTCATAATATCACCCCAGGCAGTAATTTACACTTCAGCCGAGCGTGTTGAGAGCGCAGACCGATAATTCTGTCATTTAGGCGAGATTTAGTATGTTATTAAAGTCAAATCCTCAAGGGTTCTGAGGGCGAAGGGAAAAGTCCCCAGAATGCCGACTCTGTCTTAGCCTTTCCCGACTGTATTTCATCTAGACTGGTGTGCGGGGTGAGATCGTATATGCCCCAGGAAAGAAAAGAGAAAGAGGGAGAGATAGAGAAAAACAAAATACATATACCTTGTGCCGGGAGATTTTTTAGACGGTGAGGGTGGGGCTTGTCGCATCGCCACCACCATTAGCGGTGACATACAGGCGTGTTCGTTTGAGCGTTCACCGCTTTTTCCTACTTTTCCCCCTTGATCAAACATCTGCCAGGACATTCCTGTGTGTAGGATTGAGTCAGAAGGATAGAGTGCAATCAGTTCAATGTCAGGGTTAGACCCACATTCTGTCCCCTTTCTCTCGCTCTTTACGAGTCATAGTTCGGCACATAGTTCGGCACATCGAACACGTGTCGAACTCTATGCCAATACGCCCTGACGAATTCCCATCATTTGACTTACAAAAATCAAAATAGATGATCTAAGTTGCTTTGTTCAACAAAATTTTGCATGAGAATCCCAACAACTCGGAACCCCCCCCCCCCAAAAAAAAAAAAAAAAAAAAAAATGGACAACTGAGTTTGCCAATCTTCAAACACATTATACCAAGAAACTTAGCAGTGAGTTTTAAGTGGTTTAAAATCGGTATTTTTTACTCACTTTTAAAAAAAGGGGAAAAAATGCGGATTCTCGTCACGACCGATCGACAACGTGTTGTAACTCGAACACGTGTATTTGTTACATGCGAACAGTGAGTCAGGGAGACAGGACAGTCCATCAATCGGTATGAAAATGATATTCCGAGTCATCATACGTCGGAGGTGGAGCAGTGTGCAAAAAACCGGCGGGCATTTATTCTGTTGCCGTTTTGAGGGAGGGTAGGGGGGGGGGGAGGGAGACAAAAAAAAAGGAAAGAAAGACAGCCTCGAGCGTGCTGAAAGAATGCATGATTATGACTAAATTGTAGTGAGCAATGAGGGGATAGGGGAGGCATGACTCGCATGCGAGCCGGCGGGTTTCGAAGCTGGACAAGAATATGAAATTAGATCATTACCCGGACAAGCCAGACTTGGATGTTCATGTGCGTGTTTGTGTGTGTCTGTGTGTGCTTTGTTATTGGTTCTGTGGCACTTGCCTCCATTGCATTTTTTTGAATGATTTAAACTGAACATTTCCATGCTTACAAAGCTTGTTGGTGGTGTATGATAGGTGTATATTATAGTATGCATATGGGCTAGCGTGGGAGGTTGCGAGGCTTCCAAAATGATTGGGAATGCGGTAGCCGAATGAAGAGCATAGGGGAAGGAGTAGGGAAACGAGCAAATTGCCGTCTTGGGAAGACGGTGGGAAGGCCTTTTGGCACGCTCCGTAGCTCTGCTGATGAACGGACATTATCACGAGGGAGCCAGCGGAGGGTGACGATGCGACAGTCAAACCTCGGCTCACAGCACCAAAATTTCGTTTTACACTAGACCTGATGGCTTACACCGTGTCTGATATCGACGGAAGTAAAACTGGGTCACATTTTTTATTATATATTATCAACGAAGCAATGAGCAATTAAGCATAGCATGCCCAGTAAACAAGAACAAAAAGTAGAGGAGAAGAGAAAGAGTTAATAATGAGAGGAAGCATCATAAGTGAATGTTGAAAATTAGCTGTTCTCACAGCATACTCTTGGACATGTTTTGAACTCGCAGATGTTGTAACTGACGTAATCTTTTCCTCATTTTATCTGTTGGTGAAGCTTGCATAGAGAGGCTAGGATATCATGAAAAATCTTGGTCTGCTCTTCGGGGAGTATGTATCGATGATGCCCACATGGGGTCAAGCCGCCGAGCCGACCGTTATTCTATCGTTACGCCGACGCTATGGCGATGCGGATCAGTGCGCGCTCCACTCAAAAAGACCTGTAGTAAATCTTGCCGTTGCCACTTCCCGGGTACGAATGAATTGTCACTTGACAACATGTGCTGACCGCTTCAGTTTCTGACAAAACACGTGCTCTTTGAATAAATTTTCATTGAAAACAGCACTTCAATACTTTCAGACCTTTTTCTTTGGCAAACATAGATAACACAGCGCCGCATTTGATTTTCCGAACACTTGATACTATGTTGTGGATTGGGAGTTCATCCGATGACCTTTTATTCATTTCGGCAGATATAGCATATGCATCTTGGAAACACATCAACGACACGCCTGACGAGAAATTATTTTTGGCTAAACCTGTTTTCCTATCAGTGTCTTCCCCCACCCCCCCCCACCCCTTCTCATCGTCTGTCTCCGCGTGTGCCTGGCGACTGACGTGAGATGGAGGAGGGAGGGGAGATGGGATGACGGGCTTACCGAGGTCGTGCCAAGTCGTGGTCGGTCCGACTCGGGCTCGTTTTGCCTCTCGTCAATGCATGCAAAGCAGGAAGGGGAGGTCAGCGAGAAGCCCTGTCATTTTAATCACGTGGAGATTCCTTTCACTTCCCTCTCCCGCAATTTTTTTCTTCTGTCTTTATCTTCCGTTCCTTTTTCGTTTCAACCTCCTGCCTGCCAGCCTTCAAATCGACCCGCCACGCCCACTTTGTCGCGTCATTACAAGACGACCCTGTAAATCTTTTATATTCCCGTTATGATATTTTCCGCATAGATTATTGTATTTAGCCACTTCCGTCCCTCTGTCACCTTTACTCAATTCAAAATATTCATGGCTATCATCGAAACGGGCACTTTTGTGAGTGTGAGTTGGACAGCAAAAGAATAAAGCTCGACCTAACTCCACAACAAACATCCCCAACGATCGAAACTCTATTATATGCGAGTTATTTTATTTTGGTTATTATAATATTCCTCGTTTACTTATGCGTGTATCTATCAACAATATAGACTATTGTCTTCGTGACATCCCAAATTACCCCGTCGATTCTCTCATTGTGCGAGAATACAATTAATCTCTTCTCTGATTTTTGCACCTCCTTTAGGAAAATTTCCTCTTTGCTTTTCTCTCTCCCTCCCTCAGCCTTTCTCTTTCTTTCTTCAAGTATTCAAACTATCGAAGATATTCAGTCAGGTCCAGTGACTGTAACACAATAACCCTACTCATTAAAATCCTGTCCCTGACAATGCTCTGAAGAAGAAGAAAAAAAAAAAAAGAAAATGAAAAAGGACCGCGCGCTCCAGCAAAAGTCTTCCAGCGTCCGTGACCCTCCGCCTCTCGCTGCCGACGCAGCCCCGACACATCTCCCTCAGCGCTCCGAGAGTGAAACCTAAATCCGCGCAAGCCTCTGACCGCCATTACACTCGACTCGGGGAGAGAAGTGTGAGAGCATACGAGCCCTGGGAATCGGCGCGCATCCGCGGACGCTATCAAATAGTGCTTGAATTATTTCCCATAAAATACCATTATAATCATGAAAGCAAATGCGCATAAAGGGAAAAACAGAAACAAATACAAACTGAAAAAGGGAGAGCATGAGCAATCTTGCTGCATCTCTGCAGGGACGATGAAAAGGGGCAGCATGGATCGGATGCAATATAAGTTAGCAGCCAATACCTAATTTTACTTTCGGGACAAGAGAAAGAGAGTATTTTTCGTCTGTGTTAAATATAGGCTAGGATGTACAAACCTTCACCTATTGATATGTCTTTCTTCCACTAGCGCCATTTTCTGCCGAGATTACAGCCTGTGTAATGCAGGAGGCGGTGGAAGATCGTTAAAAAGAGCTCAGGCTCGGAGCGACATCGTTTTTAAAATCCCAACTGGCATCATTAGAACGTTTTCTCGGATCATTCCAGTCAGCCATCTCCCCGTCTCGCAAAAAAAAAAAAATATATAAACACTATATAAACATACAAACAAAAAAGGGGAAATAAAAAAAGCAACTCCTATACTAATTTGACCAAAAAAAAAATAATGCGATTTTGAAATGCCTTTTGAGCAACGTCGCCCTTGTTTGAGCTGGACTCAAGACGAATTTCTTGATTTTCTGACGTGACGCTCAACACGTCATAACGCTCTCAGTTGATTACAGTATAACACAAACACACACACACACGTAGACAAATACATATACATTTGTATATATATATATATATATATATATATATATATATATATATATATATATATGTATATGTATATATATGTAATATACCCATATTATTATGTGTGTGATTACGTGCGTGTGTGTGTATAAGGTCACAGGCTAACATGCGTTCCTTCTTCCCCCTCTCTCTCTCGTTTCCCACCCTGCCAGACTCACGAATAAATTTTTTACACAACAGAGGAGATACTCCCTTACCAACACACATACACACCTACAACACACAAACACATACACACACACACTCACACTCGAACACATGCAAATACACACACACGCACACACACACTCGAACACATGCACACGGATCGTGTTTTTTCGCTTTGCCTTGGATTGTCGTTTCATTTCTCCGATTCCTCATCAAATAATGATTCCGCAACGAAGTGGAGTGTTCATGAAATTAGACATGGATATTTAGCGCTTACGCAGGTTGAAAATGATATCATCAGATGGCCGGTCTCTGCATCCAGTGACATATTATTATCATCATTATTGTATATATATATATGTTCCATCTCTCTTCGTCTACCGACGGGATGGTGACCACTTTAGGGTAAAGATCTCAGTACGAGCAGACAAGAGACAGGGGAAAACAATCACACGGGCTAAATTTATCTCTGTAGGTCAAAGCATTATTGAAGCGAGAAGAATACAAAGTGCTTGGCATGGTCCTTACACTATTATTTGTTTGCTTGTTTGTTTGTAATGGTTCTTTTTTTAAGTATCTATTTTATCAGAATGTTATTACAAAATATTTATGACAGAAAAAGTAAGACTTCAAAAGGAGATTGCTTAAGTCTACAGCCAACTCGACTGCTTCATTAATATTTTGAAACGGATTGAAAATATATCTTATGTTTATCGATCGTGTTGATTAGCACGGCTAATTTAAGAGAGCTTGCGTTATGTGCGTGTGTGTGTGTGTGTGTGTGTGTGTGCGCGCGCGCGCGAGTGTGTTTGAAAAATGTGTTCAAAAACAAAAAGCGGATATCGTTTCCTCGGTTAAAAGAGTTATAATGTAAGTTTGACATTAGTTTGAACAATGTTGGTGTTACTGCATTTTGTCCTTATATAGTGTAAGATTGACGTTATTTTGTACAATGACAAACTGCATTATACACAAACATTGTACAAAATAACGTCAATCTTACACTATATTGTGTATAATGCAGTTTGTCTTTGTATAATGTTTTGTTTTTGTTTCTGTGCATAACGTTTCTGTTTCTGTGATATGAAATTTAACGAAATTCGAATAAAGAATAAAAGTGTTTATGTATCAGAGCGTCTTTGTATATCTATGTGTGTGTGTGTGCATGCAGAAGGGATTCATTCTATGTCGAAGGGAGGGGGGAGGGAATGGTGTATGGATGAACGAACCGGCCGCTTCTACATTACATTGCAATGTACTTTCTTCGACATAACGTCATGACGTATAAGCGGCAACACACATTACCCAGGACACGACGAGCAGTCGATAATTGAAGACCAATTATTTCCGCCGAATTAGGAAATGCCTGATAGCCCTTCCGCTTCAGTTTTCCGTCACACTCAAAGCGCTGATCGGATGAAGTCTGTCGACCGCAAAGCCGCACGTATCAACACAGTGGCATTTGTATGCCGTTTGGGGGGCAGGCAGATATGTAGCGCGCCATATTGCGCATGCATAGCTATAATGGACACGCGCGTAAGTCAAGTGGTGTTAATTCTGCTGGATGTAAGTCAAGTCGAGCGAAAATGATTTCGATAATGAAGGTGCTTGCTTGACCTATCACCCTGGAGAAATGATCTTACTTAATAGCCCTACTGACCTTAGAATACCAGGACGACTGTGTAATGTCGGTCACGTTGAATCTCTCCAGAAGTGGTTCGCTTCCATGAGGGAAAATGTGCGATGTTGCGCACATGTTTTCTGGCGAAATGTAATGAAGAATCCGGCTTCGACGGCAACATCCACAATCGCAGTACAAGCAGGAGGATATTGCTCGAGAGGAGGGAATTACGGGAACATGCAGTGCTTTAATCAAATTGATCCATTGCCATAGTATTCTTCCCCATTGACAGAGTAGCCCTATTAACCAACTATTCCTCCATTATTAAATCTCATGGATTGATCATTCTGGGGATATTGATATACGCGATCACACGGGCTGAGCATTCATGGGTGTATACGGTGTGGATTTTGACAACGGTTTGAGGATATTCTAAAGCCCCTCCAAAAAAGCTCTTTTCTTTTTGGTTTAAGAGAATGTATACGATTCTATGGATCGAAATTGGAGGGAATTAGGTGAGGGAAACTATGCTGACGACTCACAACGGCTGAAGGGATAACCACATCATCTGGTCACCCTTGGGATACAGCAGGCCGTCGGATTAAAGACGGGCGGAAATTGACGAATCACTCGGAGAATGCCCCTTGGGCGCTTAGAATTTGAGCCCTTTTATTCCCGAGATTGATCTATTGGTTACAGCCTGAGAAGACGACGTAACTGCCGAGAGCTTTTTTATTAGATAATAGATGGAGTTGATAGGTTAGAACAAAAGCGATCAAACTAAGCCGAACCTGCTTTAAGAGATAAAGAGGATGGGCAAAATATCTATACGATAATTATGTAGATGACCAGATGCTGTGCACAAAAAGAAAACGGAAAAGAAAAAGGAAAAATAGCTGCACTCTATGCGTTCGTAGGACCAAGATTGCTTACGACTAAGTGTAGACAGAAAGAAGGTAGAGATACACCCTTCTCCATTTATTACAACTGACAAGATATGTTTTGTTTTGCTTTGTTGTTGTTGTTGTTATTGTTGAGTTTTTGTTTGTTTGTTTTTTCTGCGTAGTTTTGGGTTTCCGTTGATATATAGCATGTGTACTCATATTCACAGGTCCTTTATCCGTCACTGTATATCTTCTGAGGCGCGCGCACCCACCAAGGCAAAAGAGCGCCCTTCAAAGATCATTTAAAGATCTTGCGGCAATCGTCAGATTTCCGGGCGAAATGATAGCATCATAGGTTTCCTTTAAATATTCAAATTAATCAGAATGATTTCATTTCCTCACAGTGTCCATCGTCTGATAACACTACTAATAATTATGTACACGAAAAGAACCACCTTCGGGTTTGGTGCTAAGATTTGTTACAATGAGATCTGCTTGAAGCTAATTATCTAGGCATTCTCGGAAAAGTGATTATACATGAATGCTTTCGAAAAACTGGGAGCATCAAAACATGTGATTATGATTATTACATAGGCTGCCCAAATGCCTTCCCATTGCCCGAATAGTTAAGATTTTTTTTCTCGCATTGTTGTGGGCGCTGAGTTTGGGACACTCACGAGGATTTTCATTGGCTTGCCCCATTCAATCGAATCGTTTCCATATTGTCTGAGGTTTTCTCGGACACTTCGATTCAAATAGACGCAAGGTCGGCGCCTTGTACTTTTCAAGAGGTCAAAAAGTTGCGAGTAGAAGAGACCCGATACTGGCAGAATTGCATTTCATAAGACATAATCTCTGTGGTATTAGCCAAAATGATTGTGAAGGTGTATTTCACGACGATACGTGGCAACAACAACAACAACAACAACAACAACAACAACAACAACAACAACAACAACAACAACAACAACAACAACAACATAAATTCACGGATGTGTTTATACTTAAACCTGTTATGCGCAGTGTGTGAATATCAAAGCAAATATTCTACAGCCAAAAGGCAACACATACTACTTCTTGTCAACATCGCCTCGTCACCTCCTTGATCATACTATATACATCGAATGTTCATCTCAGTCAAAGCATTCCTCCGGACGACATGATTCCAATGCTCCATGGCAACAATTATACTAGCTTGATGTACGTCAAAATTCAAATTTTATTTTCAAATATTTTTCACATTTATTTTCATTTCCATCAAATAAACAGAGAAAATTATATACAATACGTGTATAAACGGAACATATTATTTGTAATAATTGCAAACACGTAAATTAACACAATACATGTGAAAATGAGTAACAAAATGAAGAAAACATAATTGTATTTTTTTTGGCATACGTACTGTGGCTCTTAACTGATAACACGATTACAGAGAGATCGCGCTGCTCATGGGAGACTTCAGGCGAAACGAGACCCTAGTGACACTGGCACAGGACTGGACGGGGAGGCGGCTCGCAGTGTCTCACTCTGAAGTATTGTCACTCCTTACCTTGGGCGATTATTATGTGAGCGCTTTTGTTGCGCTTTTCTTCTTTTCGTGAAGAGGAAGCGTGGTTTCTGAATGAACTGAACACTTTAAGAGTCCCTTGATGCATTAAGCTGTATGGACTGAAGTTTCATTAATTATAATGCAAATAATTGACTGCGTCTCTTTCAAAACAGTCGGATTTTTTTTTTAATCTTCAGTGTATGGATGCAGCGCAATAACAAGGCATCACGAGGAAATGTAACTCTACTATAGGGTGCCGATTTATTAAAATATTGCGCAACTTGATTGTTCAAAGAGGAAACGAGTTGAACTTGCAACATAAGTTGCGATGAGTGTGGAAACCGCTAAAGTGGGTTTTACAGGCTCGCGAGTGAGTGTGTGCGTGTGCGAGTGTGTGTGTGTGGGGGGGGGGGGGGAGGATCCTCACTGGGAGATATGTCTAGTTGACTCTGTGAATGTACACCAAGAGTGAACCGACCGACGTTCGGAAGAGATCGGTTTTCCCCGGCGCCTGCTGAGCGGACTAACGAGCGGAGCGTGCAGTGGAGGGAGGGAGAGAGTGGGGCATTAGAGGGTGACACGCGCGGCTAATAAACGAACCAGGACGCAACCGTGGTGCGACAGATGTTGGACGGACAATGGCATAAAACAAGGGAAAGTGGTGGAACAGCCCCGTTTGACCAGGGGAGCACTTTTCGGGGGGAATGGTGTCAGTTTAGACGGAAGCAGCTTGTTGGATCAGAGGGGATCCCAAGAGAGCGCGCCATTTCGGCCGGGATATCCCCTAGCTACGTTCTAAGCACCACGTTCTTCTAGGGAACACTCACGCCAACGATATGCCTCTATCTAGCAGTGGAAATATGAGTCTTGGAACGAAGCTTTTAGTCCCCCGTCCTACCATGGGCGTTTGTGACTTAAACAAATACACTCGATCTCGAGATAAGTGAATGTTAATGAGAAGTTGATGGAGCGGGAGGGGAATTTTGTGAAAGACAAGCTGAATTTAAAGGGCCCCTCATGCCACTACAGGCTGTCTACTTAAGACAGGAATGTGTTGGCATATTGTACAAACCAAAACTGCAGGCGGCCCGCGATTAAAGTTGAAAAACAAAATATTTCTTTGTATAGACAATGCCTTTACCAACATCCATTGTTTGAGACTTGCTTCAGTGATATTCAAATATCAGTATGATATTTTGGTTAAGTTTTTTGCTCTCCTGGTTTTTGTTGTTGTTGTTGTTGTTGTTGTTGTTGTTGTTGTTGTTGTTGTTGTTGTCATTGGTGAAAGAGAGCTCTGAATTTAAACATTCTTTAATGTCGTGACAACCAAACTCAGCCACGAATGTTTCTGCCTTTTACTTGTAAAGTTGCACGATTAATTTCGGTAATACTTGAAGACAGGCGTATGTACATGAATTCCTTTCACACATCAAGACGGGACATGAAAAACATCACCCATCGATGAAAAGTTGATTTATCTAAACCCCCTCATTTGCTGGCGTTAATTCCTCATGCAGCCACACATTAGTCATGTTAGTGAAAAGAATGAATTCGTCAAACATACAATCTTCAAACAAAATCTGACGGCAAAACTCTCGACATGAAAAAGGTAGGCAGTGTGCGAGAAGAACTCCTGCTTCGCTCCGAGATAAATGTAGGGTTGGTGTTGGTTTACGTTCTGTGATGTTGTGATAGTGTCGGGTTCATGGCAGTCTCCCCCTAACGGCTGGCCCGTGTAATGATTGCTCGACCGTCTGGCGAGGAGATGGAGCGACGGCGGCGGCGCGAAAACCCGTTCCAACAACACCATTACTTCATGACAAGTACTGTATATTAACGTGGTTTCTTCACAGAAAGTGTATGGCAAAAATGCTAACTTTACAAAAATGATGAAAAACGAAAACTAATAACTACAATAACAGCTCCTTCTCTTTTGCGCTAAAAACGTTGATAATTTCACATCTAGACGTGCTTCGAGATCAAGCATATTCTTGAATATTGGCGTTATAAGCGGCATATAGTGAAGGAGCCAGTCGCGATTTCTCCGCTTGATCGTCAGCCATTATGTCCAGACTTCCATATTTCCAGACGTCCGTCCGTCATATCAGATATTAAAGTGTGTGTGTGTGTGTGTGTGTGTGTGCGTGTGTGCGTGTGTATTGTAAATATCTTTCCAGTCTTAAAATGATTACGCACACCACACACATCTCGCCATTGTACGTGACCAGAAAACTCGACGGGGGCGGAAAGAACAGCGTGAGGGTGTGTTCTGTCCGTACAGGGCCTGCTCCGTTTACTGCTATGAGGCGCATACGCCAAATAAGGCATGATATATTGACATTCTCACTCGTCAATTTGTAAACAGAGTCCGCGGAATCGCCGATGGTTTAGCTCCGATGTCGGCCAGCCTCCGAAGCGCCGCGATTTCTCGACGCCCGGCGAAGGTTTCGCCGATAACCTTACACGAAAGTGACGCAGGCTGTCTTGAAAGGAAAATAATGCGGTCGAAATATCCGAGAAATTCGATTTGTGCATTTTTAACTTCTTTTACTCTTCTCGCGGTCCCTGATCTCTATCCTTGCATTTATGTCACCAAATGACTGTGACTGCATATAGTGTGTAATGTCGATGATTTTAGAAGAGGAAAATATCCAACAACTGCACATTTATATGTTAGTGGGTCCCTTGGGGATTTGTTCCAATGAGAGATATTCATTCTATACGTTGGTATGTCTGACGATTCGTTACGCTCATCCGTATCAAGAAGAGTTATAAAAGAGACACTTGACATTTACCATGAGATGACGTGATCATAGAAAGGCAATAATAAAAATGATGATGATGGTGATATGTTTTATTTTTCATTATCACCTCGAATAAAAATATTGTCTTCCTCATCTGTGAAGAATAAAGAATAAATAATTTTTGTTCCTCAGTGTGGTCATTTTCAGTTGTACTATGTCATTAACATTACCATGATCATCTTCATCAGAACAGTATGAAGCATCTCCTTTGAAGTGACCATCATCTTCGTTTTCATCATTATTGCTACTGATATTATTATTCATTGCTATCAGCAACTAATTCTAACGCCATTATCCCTATCTCAATTATTCTTTCGTCTCATGTAGAAAGCGGAGCAGGGCACGATACACAGTCGGCTTTGGCGGAAGAGGCCCGGAAGATGATGAAGACAAACAGTGGTGCCTTCTCACCCCATCAAATCGAGGCCATGGAGAAGGCGTGTAACCCTTCCCTCTACCCCGACGTCTACCGCAAAGACATAACTCAGGATAGCCGAGGACAGGTACGAGGAAAAGAAGACAACCAACCGAGTGTGTTGTCGATGGCGACTGTGATCATGATGATCGTTATTGCATCAATAAAGATGGTGGTTGTGAAGATGCTTGTGATATTTGTCGATGATCATAATGATCACAATGCTTGAAGGCGGTGATGAGGCATATAAAGATAATGATGACAATGGTGATGATGATGATGATGATGATGATGGTGATAATAATGGTGTTGATGACGACGATGTTGATAATGAAGCTGGTAAGGATGACGACGACGACGGTGATGATGATGTGATGATGATGCTGATGATGATGATGACGATGACGATGATGTCGATGACGATGAAGTTGATAATGAAGCTGATAAGGATGATGATGATGATGATGATGATAACGATGCCGACGATTATGACTTTATATAATAAGTTGCTGAACTATTATTACTGCTCCGTCTCTTTACAGGTTGGTATGCCAATCTCGAGTGCGGCAGACTACCATCACGCCAACATCGAAGCACAGCGCCATCATGCGGTTTCATCAGGGTACCATCAATCGGGTGAGTTGACTTAACCCGTTGAAGACTAGTCCCGAGTATATTCAGGCAGGCGTCTATGGGGAAATAGGTGTTGTAGCAAAATCAGCCTGTCCTCAATGGGTTAATACAAGCACCATACTGACAAGTAGCGCCAGAGGTTCTAAATCTGCCACCTCCTGATTCAAAAGAAACACAGAATTTGACGAGAAATCTTTTTCTTCTTTTTCTTCTCTGATGGAAATAAATTGTTAAATTGAATTGAAAATTTGAAATATCATGAATAATCCATTAGGCCTAAACATATTTTCTTTTGCTTTTCTTTATTTTTGCCGTGAAAAGATCTTAGATATTGAATAAAACAAATGCAAACGTTGGTAAATATCATCCGATTGTAGATTTAACCACTTTGCTTGAATGTATAAATTAGTCAGCTTATGCAATGAAGAAAAATAAAAAGCTAGAAAAACAATGGCTACAGTAAGCATATACTGAGACTTATATGTTTCATTTCGTCTATCCTTGCATTAGGTCAAGGTAGGGATATGAATGCGCTGCACGGCTACCCAGCCTCGTCTCAAGGCGGCTACTCCAGTGGCTCCGTGACCGGTATTGTGCCTCCTCTTGTGCTTCCTCCTGGTAGTGGATCTTACGGTCACGGTGGCAGGGAAGGTAAGAGGACAGTGCGGCTTAAATGTAGACTAGGAGTTGGGCATGCTGTAATGAATATACAGTAAACCTAATAACCTATAACCTAAACCTAATAATCGGGGACGATTTTCTTTATACCCTACTTGAAGGTGTCAACTATAAACAATAATGTACTGATGTCGAAAGGTAATGCCGGAGTCATAGGTGGGGAAATTTGTTTCATAGCTGAAATTTTCAACATGGGTTGGAAGAATTTTGTTCAAAAACATTTGTTACGAAAGCTGAATTGTTAAAGAACTACTTCACGCAATGTGGTAATCACATGCAGATACCACACCAAAAATGTTAGTATTTTCAACAGAATCAACAACAAAAACAGAGCAACGAAAAGCAAAGCAAAGCAAAGCAAAAAACAAAAACAAAAACAAAAACAAACAAAACAAAAAAAAAACACCCCCAAAACAAACAAACAAACAAACAAAAACAAAAAAACACGACTCTGTTACAAAGAAGATTATTTGTCGATCATCAATATTATTATCAAACCGAGTCTTCTGAAAGATAAGGTGCAGAGAAAGGTAATAATGCTTTAGCAAACCCTCTGCGATGAAAAAACAAAGAAACAAAATAACAAGAAAAATCGCAAGAAAAAAAAACAAGAATAATAATATTATACAAAGGCACTACTATGTAAAGACACTGCCATCAAATTAATCGAAGCTGGTAAGAGTTGAACACAGATAAGCGCGTGCACCAATGCTCTCGACTTAAGTGTGTGCGTCTTGTTTTTGCTCCCGTTATGTCTGCATCAGGTGACTACTCATCCCAGTTTTCTCAGTACAATCATCCCCATTCCCAGTTCTCGGTTCCCGGTCACTACAACGACTGGCAACGCTACGCGGGTACCCAGAGTCTGCTAAGTAAGTAATCCTGTAAGTATTATCGGTTGACGGAATCGAAGACCACGCCCCCATCTTGATGATGGGTGTGGCTCTTGGTTTTTTGTTTGTTTATATGTTTGTGTGTTTGATTATTTTCACTCACTCTGTCTCTCTCACACACACATATATCTCATCATTTCTATTTGTCCGTGTACCCACTCCTTCGACTGTCCGTCTGTCTGTCTGTCTGTCCATCTCTCTGTCTGTCTTGTCTGAAAATGAAATTGTGCTAATTTGGTATGTATAGTATATTATTGTTATTATAATTATTATAATTATTATAATTATTATTATTATTATTATTATTATTATTATTATTATTATTATTATTATTATTATTATTATTATTACAAACCTTGTAGTATAGTATGATAGTGTATTATAATACTATAAATCACATCCTATGTGCTCAAATGGCAAGATGATGAAGTAGGAATTGCTAATGACAAACAAACAAAATGAGGAAGAAAAGCGTGCTTTTTGCTACGTTTAAATGTCGAATTCATTGATGCCCTTCTTAAGTGCGTACCTTTGTATATCTAAGTTGAGAAAACATAGAAATATAGAAAAATATAGTGCATGGCGGGCATACGTATACAATATATAGGTATATTCATTCATTTATTTGTTTTGTTTTTATTATTTTCATGCACTCGTTAGACCCATTCTTTTGCTGATATGCCAACACTAGATGTGATATGAGTGACTGTGTGTTAATGCTTGTTTATTAATCATCCGTATTCTGCATTTATCTCTCCTTTTAATCAGTCTTTTGTGTCTGGTCCTTCCTTCACGTGTAATGTTTACCCTGGTTTTAACGTTTGTATTCTGTTTGTCTCTTTGTCTTTTTTCTTTCCCCTCTCCCCCCCCCCCCCCCACCACCTCTCCACCTCTCTTCACACTACATTTCGTCATTCATACACTTTAACAATATTACACTTGCACAGACTATGGCTATCAATAGGCCTGACAACGTTGTATGACGTCACGACCTCTTTTCTGCCCCCTCTCAATAGCAAAGCAAAGCGGGTCTCACGTAGCAGCACATGTGCAGATGTCATCGCACAACAACCACGTGACCAGCCAACACCAGCAACACCAGCAACAGCAGCAGCATCAGGCGCAGATGCTGCAGCAACAGCAGAGCCACCAGACCCACCTACAACCGCAGGCGTCATCCCAACCCGGTGTACTAGGCGATCAGCACGGGCGCGTGGTGTCGCCACATAGTGGCAGCCACCCGCCGCAACAACCCTCCCAACCGCAGCAGTCGCAGATGACCCACAGTCCCATCTCGCTAGCAACCACGATTGCGTCGTCTCCCGACAGCAATGCCATTGGTATTTCCTCCAATCCAAACGCAGAGGCGCGGAGTTCGAACGTTCTTGACTTACGCACGGGCGGGGCTACTACCGCAACAGCATCAGGCATCAAGCAACAGAACAGCCCACAGCAATACGGCATCCATTGATTATACGCAGACACACTCCGGCGCAGAATATTAGTACGAGCAACCTTCGCCTTCACTAGCGCATGCTGAAAACTCCATTTTGTTCGTAAAGAACAGCGCTTTTCATTTTTTCTCTCATCGTAAAGAGAACAAACTCAGTCAGAAGATATTCTAACAACTGTGGTTGATGCAATGAATATGTATTTCAATTTGTTATTCTTTGTTTTGTTTGGTCCACCTACGACTGTTACTTAAATGGCTTATTTTGCATTTCTGCACGACGAACATTTTATTTCTTGAAACCTTTAGACTAATCTACGGTTGTTTGCATAGTCATCAGAATATCTGTAAAGAAAGTACTGACAATTCTTATTATTGTATATAGTTTCTCTTCACGAGGTTAGGCTTCTCTGAAATGGTTAGAAAGTACTTCAAATATGTATATTTATTTTTCTTCCTTTTAATATCACTTCCGGTGGTCGTTTGTATAGTATTTATTCCTATTGTTATCTTATTTTTAGCCTTGAAGATATTAACGTGACTTTTTCCCCCCAATGGGCAGAGCAATCTCGATTTTGAAAAGCGTTAATCAAAATGTTTTTAATTGACTGGAACTCACGCAGAGCACGAACAAGTAAGTTCTCAGTTATAAACGTAAAAACAGGTTACAATTTTCGACTCTCACAGTCCAGTGCTAAAGGAAATAGCTAATCGGCTGACTAACTTTTTTTTTTTATTGATATTGGTACAAATATGCTTTTGCGGCATGTCGTGCTTGTTTAGTATAGTTTGCACTGAAGAGACATCAATCTACTTCCTTTCATATTTTGTATGATAAACCCAAGGGTAGAATTTTGCGTACTTTTGGCTATCAACAGCCTCGAACAATTCGATTTAAAATTCGACACGCTTTAGAAAGCTTTGTTTGTTTTTGTTTTTGTTTTTAAATTTCAAAAGAGAAACCTATCAAAACAGAACACGACTGGTGCAATATGAGGAATCTTATAGTCATAGTGATATTATCAACACATTTCTTATGAATATCCTTATTATCAAAAGGTCTAACAAGAATGGTCCTCGTCGTTAGTCATTATTATTTTGTTGTCAACCTTATTATTATTATTATTATTATTATTATTATTATTATTATTATTATTATTATTATTGTTGTTATTACTATTATTATTATTATTATTATTATTATTATTATTATTATTATTATTATTATTATTATTATTATTATTATTATTATTATTATTATTATTATTATTATTATTATTATTATTAGTTGTTAAATGACTCCTCAATAAGATTATGATTTGCTAAATGAAAATGCTGAAATGCTGAATGCACTGGTCTTGATTTAACCCTCGCCCCCAATGTGTGGGGACCAAGGAATGAGATTCGTGCGCATGTGCACACCTACGCAAAATTTGCGATGATTCGATTGGTCAGTTCTTGATGGCGTTCTCTCGAATCACGTAATTTTATTTCATGTAGATCTATGTTTCGATACCTGGAAGTCGTTACGTTAATGTCGAGATGACACAGTTTGAGTTTGAAGTGTCACTCCGAGGATTGTTGCATTTTTTATTTTTCTGTTACAAAAACCATGGTCTTACCTCAGGAATTACAGCTTATTACATTTTCATGGATGGACAATGTGACGTGGATATTTTGCAAAGCACCTTTTTTTTTCTGCACCGCACTTAATATTAATCTATGTACTCGCTCCGTTGAGATCTCTGTTCTTTGTCGTTCGAGGCTTGATATTTACCAGCGGCAAATCATTTTTGTTGTTGCTGTTGTTTCAATGTGGTATTCCGTAGTGGTACAAACTTCTCACCTGCCGGGAAAAAACAAACAAACATAATTATAATATCTGTCTGGTCTTCCTTTCTCTTGCTGTTTAATCTGTCTCCCTTTCAACCGTCTTGGCTTAATGTCGCATGCTTTATACGATCAGAATAATTATTATTGTACATGTTGAATATCATACCTCATTTAACGTAAGACACGCGATTTCTACATTGGTATTTAATCGTCATAGTGTTTCTCCCTTTAATATACCCTTGTGAGTCAAATACTTGAAAAGGGGTCTCTTGAAAATAGAAAGAAAGAAAGAAACCCGTTCATTGAATTTGTTTTCACCATACATCTGTGTATTCGAACTGAAATAGAAGAGAAACATATGACAGGAGGCGCATCTATGCGTTACAAGTGGTGACTTTGACTAATTAAGGGTGCTATAATCTGTTTGGTTTGTTTTACGTGTGATGGGAAACGTGACATTCAATTAAGGTGTATCTGTAATATAAAATAAGACGGAAACGAAATTTCCATGTAGCTTTACCCATACCTTCCTTAGTTATGCGTCTTCGGTTTGCTTTTAAGTGGAATTTTAGAATTAGAGTCCAATAACTGACAAATAGAAAAAGAAAAAAACGGGGCCTTATGTTCTATGAACTGTTGCAGTATAGTAAGATTTTTTGGGTGTTCTGGGCGAGAACGGTGCATCGTATACCTCTTATAAGTTAAGCATCGTATTTGATAGGATTGTGACTATTTATTTCAAGAATGTATGATCATACGATAGTGACATTAAATGTGATGGCATCAAATGATTTTAATTTTATACTACTTACGTAATGCTATTATTTGCGCTGTATATGGATTTGATGCATGACTTGTCAAACGTATTCTTTGTTTACAAGAGTCGGGTTCGTGACACCGTGTACTTATACCTCATGTCGTTTAGATCAAATCAATTTCTCCCTTTATAGTGTCGGCTTTGGTGTTTCAACTTTTGGCTTTGTTCTTAATGAATGATAAACACGTTGACTATTCTAATGTCTAATATTTGTTTTTAAAAAAGAAACACGAATGCAATCGCCTTAAGAACAATGTTCCATTTCCGATTCACTGTCTACGAACCACTGAGTATTTTGACAATTGTTTTGACAGCATATATTTTATATATTTTTATTAATAGGAAATCAAACGTCATGGTACCGGTGTGCCACAGAAATGGTCAAAATGCTAAATATCTGAATAGCGTCCGCTCGAATTACTCTCTTGCTGTAAATGGACAGACGACTGGCTCGCAAGACCATACAATATAATCGTCATCGCATAAAACAATCCAATTGCGTTCACTTTTCTCTTATGCATTACTGCAAAAAAAAATGTTCTTGGAATTGATATCATCATATTCTTTTCTTCAGTGACACATCTCATTTCATTTGCCGGGTTGCTAGTTTTCTACTGACGGCAACGCTCATAACATTTCGAATTCATTCGAATTTTTCCGTATAGCAAAAATGCTGTAGAGAGTACTTTCATATTGACCTAATATATTGATGAAGTTGTAGAGAGCTAGACGATCTCTCATTCTCTATTTAGTGTATGTGTCGTTTGGAATTATTGTTCACGACAATGTATACTTTGTACATGGTCTTCGTTTGTAATAAAAAAAAATACACCTTGATACTGAGCTGTCTAAAATCGCATTGTGTTTGCTAAACAATTGAATTTGTGACTTAGTATGGATATATCATGTACACAGACACAGACACAGACACAGACACACACACATCTCTCACTCTCTCTCTCTCTCTCTCTCTCTATATATATATATATATATATACATATTATAATTATATATATATAGAGAGAGAGAGAAAGAGAGAGAGATTATAATAATAATAATGATAATATATATATATATATATATATATATATATATATATATATATATATATATATATATATATGTCAATTATCATTATCATTATTACTATCATTATTATCAACCACAATCAAACATGTCACCATATTCAGACTGTCTCGATGAGCGGCACATTATGATAATATTCATGTTTGTGTTTCTTGATTTGCAAAATAAAAATCAACAACCAAAGAAAACTTTTGAATCAGGTCTTTTGGGCCAGTGCAGTGCCGCCGCTCAGTAAGTCGCATGTGTCCATGAACGAAGTCAAGCGTTCTCTCGTTGTAGAATTCGAATTTTCTTCGACTATCCTTCCATTGACTACTGTAATACAATGTAGGGCTCACACGGGTGAATAATTCCCCATAGAGACGTGTGTTAAAATTCAAAATTCAAAAAAAAAATCTGTAAAATAGCTGGGAGAAATGAGGTGTTTCATTTTCACTAACCTGGATAAATGAGCTATACCCTGTCATCCATCAAAATTCCAAGGAGGGTTCTTCAGCTCAAACTCTGTCCAAGGGTCCGCAAAGCCAGACTATACGAGTTCTTTTCACTCAAAAAAAAAAATCACCTATTTTCCGTACATGCACCCAATAGTCCCTTCAAACCAAAATGCAGTTTGTAGAGGAATTCATACTCAATATCTGCAGCTATTCAGTTTTATGCCAAACTGCATTATTGATTTTTAATTAATCCTTTTCTTCATTTATTTTGGTATCTTTGGTACGAATTTGTGAAGGGGTCTGGGACATTCCATTTTATTTACAGGTGTGAGCCCTGTACGTTTATCCGGAATCAATAAAGCTATCGAATTCCAGTCTAAAGAGGGCGGCACATGAAACAATTAAGCGAAATATTAGACATTAAATTACTTTTAACATTTTAACAGGATAGTCCGATTTCCCTCAATCTTTCACTTAGTGTAGGCCTATTATTGTAATACGTAAACTGTATGTTTATTTGATTTTGATATTGCTACTAAAATTGTTATAATCAAAGAAAAAACAGGCTCAACTTTCCAAAATACGAACGTAAATCGAAAACAAAGAGTGCAACATTGCAAAAATAGAAGGAGCAAAAAAAAATGAATAGATAAAACAAGTATGTAATGAAATAGAAAATAGAAATAGAAAGGGGGCAAACAATCTGGCATAGTAGGCCCTAATACAGCAGTCTTATGGTTTATTTCACGTCCTCTCGTATGCAGGGCCAAAGTTCATGGAAATTTGGAAAGATAGTATGAAAATTAATCAAGTCTCTCTCACCTGCGACTTCACAGAACGACTCTTTTCAAAACAGGTTCTTTTATCATAATCCCATTATGACCGAAAGTGATGAGTGCACATGTATTTCCCTTCTGAGTTGCTCCAAGTCCTCGCGTCTGCGCAGTGTTCTTTTCAATCATTGCAGAGGGCGCTCTTTGCAAATTTGTAGTGTGATGATCAGGTATACGGTCGCGTACCTCATTTACCTCTTGATAACGCTCACTAAAGGAGAAAAATATCCCGTAAAAAAAGATATTCCAAAACAGCATCATTGTTGTATCATTAGTAAAAACATCAATATAAAAATTTGTGAAGATTGTGTGAATTGAATATGTCATTCATGCAATTTCATGTTATGAGCATTCAACAAATTTGTTATGATCACAAACTAGATATTACTCTTGTTTTCTTTATTTACAGCATCTGAAATTGGCAAAGGCATTTAGAAAAAAAAATACACTGGATAAGCATGTATGGGGTGATATACTTATATTACTTTTAATATCACATCTTAAGGCAATATAGGCCTATCTCGGTGAAAATAAATGATTTAGAATGCGCACTTTAAATGCGCAGTTTAATACGTCTTTTTCGAAATGAACGTGATCTTATATACAGATCAACACCACCGCCTCCTATCTTCAGCTCAACCATATTTTACAAAAATATCATAACCATCAATATCACACATATGATTTTGTGTAGACAACCATGTCACAGCTACGCCAGAAATGGTGAATGTCCTTTGAAACACAGGCACACATGCCAAATCTAGCCACACTCGCGTCAACAAAATTATGTCTACTATAACAATTATCAATGTCCAACAGATAATCCATAGATAGAAGAACTATTTCCATTAAATTCAGTGTCAAACTAATTATATTTGAATTGAATTGAATTGAATGAATTAAAAGTATCCATCATGAGTAAAACAAGAATGCACATGACTATATATTCTGTATTATCGCTAGGGAACGGTGACAAGAATTCCGAGAAATACTAGAATATGATTTTAATCCTCAGTGTTCGTAGGTGTCATGGATGTACGTTGATATCAGTGTGAATGCCTTGTTGAAACAGTACTATGCACTTCGTATAGCGTATTAAATAGTGGCAAGGTAACTTGCGGTGCTTGCTTGCTTATGTATTTGCTTGGTCCTCATTTCCTCAGGGAAGAACTCTCAATCTACTCTTGAAAGAAGCCTCAGCTGGTGCAGACACCACATGCATACTCAGGAAGTATATAAAGCGTCAGCATTTTACTACCCTGATACTCGAGTAGAAATTACGAGTTAACTGCATGTGGTTCCAAAGTATATACCATACCGTCTATATTATGGAACAGCTTATTTTATGTGAATGTCCCCTATTATGACCTTTTGAAGGGGTTAAGAAAAGGGTGTCTGGTTCGGCTTGATAAATAGTGCACCAGTCAGGAACTTATGGGTCATCCCGTGCTGCAGGGATCGACCCAGTCCTGAATGCAGCTTGCGGAGCTGTCTCTGGATGTCTGAGGCCAGCGGGAGTGGATGACCTTTGCTTGCTGTGTGGTGTTGCCCCACCACACGTCAGGCGAGAGGTCTCAGCACAGATGGAGAAAACCAAGCAAGAAGTTAACCCTCGCCACCCACTCTACAATCGTGAACCTGCTAAAAAGAGACTCAAATCCAGACGCAGTTTTCTCCATTCAACCGAATCCCTTGATGGCACCGCCCACGGTCGAAGGATTACCCTATGGTCCAACCACCTCCAGTCTGTGACGCATAAGCTCTCCTATGGACCAAGTGAATCACTCCCTCCGGGTTCAAGTGAGGCATGGCCCACCTGGTCATGTCTGAATCGCCTACGGACAGGAACAGGACGATGCAAAGTCCTCATGCAGAAATGGGGCTACAATAGGGATGGAGAAACTGCTTGCAACTGTGGGCAGGATCAGACAATGCAACATCTTTTGGTCTGCCCCCTCCTACCAGAGCCATGCACTGTCAATGATCTGGAGACTTTCAGCACCAAAGCCAGATCCTACGCTCTGCACCGGACAGGACTTGTGTAGTGACTCGAGAAGAAGAAGGAACTTGCATGTATTCCCAACATCTTTTTTCTCTCCTGTGATTCAATTTGGATTATGCTGTCGCATATAGCATAGACATATCCATGAGCATTTTGACTGCGCTTTTATTTTTGCCCCAATATCTTCCTTTGTGTATAGGGACTCGAGACTGGTCATCATAATTTATATGCGTACCTCTACTAACGCTGGGCCGGACGACTGAACTATATTGAAAGAGTGTACATTAATAGTCCATACGTAAAGACTTTAACCTTGTCCAGTCCAGTAAAGCAGGACACAACTCTCTTGTGATTGGCCTTCTTCAGTATTTCTTGTGCAAGTTTAGTTGGGCTGAGGGAATTGCTAATCATTATTCTTAATTGTTTCTGGGTTGGTAATTATTGCATAAACACCGTTTATGGAGTACTGGTATTCAAAGCAGCTCTTACTATATTCTGCATAGAACAACACACTTCTCAGCACTGAATTCAAACAACCATCTCTTGGACCATGCAGCCAGCTCATTCAGTTCGCTTTTTGAGGGGAGAGTCACAACCGGCATGAGAGGAGATCTTGCGATAAAGTGTCATAGATCTGCAATCATTTCTGCTATCGAGCGGATACAATATCAGGAATATCATGCACGTATTCAGAAAAGGAGGAAAGGTAGATTGAGGACCCAGGACAGATCTGTGAGGAACATCGCAGCTGCATGATCACCATGCGGACTCTCTCCACGTTGAGGATCCAATGCGAAGGACAACTCCTTATCTTATAGGTCCCCACGGAAAGTCTGCAATCCAAATCAGCACAAGAACACATATTCCCTGATGCTATTTAAGCACAAGAACTTGATGGCCTTCTGAAATCGAGGTAAATAACATTAAAACCTTCTCGGTTATCCACGATTATGGTCCAATCAAAAGACATTCAGGGAATTGGGTGGCACATGAACACATTGTGGTGGAAGCCGTGGTGATGACGTGCTGAAATGAGATCGTTGGTCACTGCATTTTCCATTATCATATCGCGTAATATCGGTAATTCTCTCAAGTATATTTTCACTATTTGGCTTGTCAGAGATACTGGACAATAGTTGTTTGGACGCAATCGAGATCTTTAAAAAAAAAATAAACAAAGCAGTAATGATCTGTCCAATCTTGAGATATTTTTTTGATGTCTGGAGCGATTTGTTGAAAAGAATACACAATGGCTTGTAAAAGTCGAAGACATGTACGGAGAATATTAATGTGAACAAATTATATCAGGACCGCAAGCCTTGTTACGATTTAACTTGTTCTTGTCAACTGTAACAGAAACATCGAAAATGAATTCATCCCCAGAGACTTTTGATTGGTAACGGTGCGTTCGAAAAATGATCGAAAGTATCATTAGCTTATTATAAGGATGCCACAGTAATTACTCTCCTGATCACCAGTGTTCTTTCCCCCTTAATTTATGTGTCAAAACTTCAATTGTTGATAATGATGTGAAATGTCTTGATTTATATGGGCCTAAATGGTAGAACGTTTTTGATTTATCTTTGATCTGGTCGATAGGGTGGTTCACTCGTAATCCATAACGGCTTTCTTTAAAACCATCACGCTGTCGGTGAGTGCAAGTGTTTGTTTGATAATACTGATCATTCGATGGGCATGCAGTCATGACTTTTTGGCTACTCTGGTTGAGATGGGGATTCAGGTTTTAACTTTTTGTGAGATAATTAGAAACCACTTAAATATGAAATGTTAAAGAGCATACTATTCTAAGAGCAATTCAAAGTTTATTTGATGAAAATCGATTTTGAAATTGCTGAGATAAATTAAAACAATCTGACAGTGATCCGAATGAAAAGTGGGACCCATCTTCAAGATCGTGGTTTCTAATAAGCTCACATAAACTTAAAACCTGACTCCTTGATACCTCAACCAAACAGGAATTTAAAGGGATGTGTGTTGGCTGAGATGCCAAGGCTTCAGGTCTCCAAAGTTTGTGAGATGCATGAGAGACCTCTGATGAAATAGCGCATAGGTTTACAATTCCAAGAGGAATTCAAAGTTTGTCTTGATGAAATTCTGTTTTGAAATGGCTGAGACAGGCTATGGAAACACAAAGCGGTCCTGATAATGGTGGGACCCACCTTCTATATTATAGGAGCGTGAATTGTTTTTGAATACCTCAGCTAGTTCAAAGCCGATTTTCATCAACTTTGAAGTCCTCTTGGAATTGCATGCTCTTTAATATATCATAGGTGGTTTCTATTTTCTGGTCCACAAAAAGTCAAAATTTGAACCCCTAATATTCCAAAACTATCGCTGGCCCTGTAGTATTCCTAAACAGCTGCCTTCCTTTTCCATTCTCTGTGCCCCGCCCCCTTTTCTTTAACTAATTTGAATCGTAACCAAGGGGGCATTATGACGTTTATCAGTTTTGCCCATCTCTTTGGCTGGTATTATTTGTCAGTTCATAGGTCTATACATTTATTAGGCATCATAATATACTCAGTAAAATAACAGTAGGCCTATAAAAACAACAGACACACTCACACAGACAGGCACACAGAAATACATACAGACACTTTTTAAACTTGTCAAGGAGGAAAAATGAAAAAATCACTTGTTGAACAAATTTTAGGACCAGTTAGAGTGGAATAAGTTATATACTATGATATGAAACAAGAAATGCCTTACTGTTTCTGCATTTTCGTTGAAAATGAAAAATGAAATGCAAGACAACTATAATGTCTCGGGCCTACACTAGAATTTAAACATCGTGTTTTGTATTTTGTATTTTTGTTCGGCATTTATACTTTAGTAGGGTACCTAAGGGGGGTCACCGTGCACCCCCCTCAGGACTCCTCGAAACTTACATTTTCATGATCCTCATTACATACCAAAACATAATCAAGATGTTAACAGGAACGAAAAGTGTCTGTTCTAGGTGAAATTTAATGTATTGTATTGTTTTTCATAATTTCTTATGTATTTCTTTGTTTTTCAACTTTTTCAACTTTTGTTTTTTCTTTATTTTTCTATTGGAAATTGTCACTGGCCACTTTTCTACCATAATTAGCACAAAACTAATCGCTGAAAGTGATTAATTGTAAAAATAATCAGCTTTTCATGACTTTCATGACAGAGCACCTGTTTTCCATAGGAAATGTACACAAAAGCACAAAATTGTGCCCGTTTTGGGACGACATTCCGTTACAAAAATGGGCGTGACTTCGCACAAGTATGCGGGGAAGTTGCAAATTTGGTCTCGAAAGTTGCGCGAGACTTGAACAAACAAAGTCAAGAAGCCTCGCGACAGATTTATCAAAGCGCGAAACTTCGAGGGGGGGGGGGGGGCGAATCCCCCCTGTCCTTTAAAGGGTTTATGTTGCATGAAAAAAAAAAAATCAATTTTCACATAAATGTAATCTCATTTTTAAGGAGGTGGTATGCTTTACTAAGTATTTATCCATTATATCTTTCTTTTTGATAAACCGAAAGTCACTTAACTTCGTGGTTGCGTTCGATATAAATGTATTTCTTCTGTTTCCACGACAACAGGGTGTGCTATACATATATATATGTATGTATGTTATATGTGCTTACATGTAGGGCCTACATAGTAGGGTACCTAAGGGGGGGGGGGTCACCGTGCACCCCCCCCCCCCCCGACTCCTCGAAACTTACTTGACTTTGTTTTGTTCAAGTCTCACGCAACTTTCGAGACCAAATTTGCAACTTCCCCGCATACTTGTGCGAAGTCACGCCCATTTTTGTAACGAAATGTCGTCCCAAAACGGGCACGATTTTGTGCTTTTGTGTACATTTCCTATGGAAAACAGGTGCTCTGTCATGAAAGTCATGAAAACCTGATTATTTTTTACAATTAATCACTTTCATTGATTAGTTTTGTGCTAATTATGGTAGTAAAGTGGTCAGTGACAATTTCCAATAGAAAAACAAAGAAAAAACAAAAGTTGAAAAAGTTGAAAAACAAAGAAATACATAAGAAATTATGAAAAACAATACAATACATTGAATTTCACCTAGAACAGCCACTTTTCGTTCCTGTTAACATCTTGATTATGTTTTGGTATGTCATGAGGATCTGAAAATGTAAGTTTCGAGGAGTCCTGGGGGGGGGGGGTGCACGGTGACCCCCCTTAGGTGCCCTACTACTAGTAACTGTAGCAAGCTTTCGGTGCATTATGGGTACTTCCACGTATCACAGTGCCTGCGACTGTTGACCTGCCTCGTCTCCCGTGTGTTGTTGAATGTGTTGTTGAATGTAACGTGTCTGAACGCGAGTTAACCGTTCGCGTTAGCCCCGTACGTACAGATTCGCGAGTGTTGTTATAAACCTTCGTGGCTTCGTTGCATTTCTTGGACTTGGTCGCATATTTTTACAGCGTGCCATACCCATACTACCTGGGAAAAACGACCAAGGTGGGAAAAGGTGACCTCTTCGCCGCCCAGTTTTCTGGCGGTCTGCCGGTCTGAAGTCGAGTCGATGTTAGCGATACGTGTAATAGCCTCTGGCCTCTCATCCTTGTCTTCCTCATCACTCAGTCGGCTGTCGCCGATCGCCGCTTTTTGCCTAACTTTGTTAGTGGAGTCGCACCGAGTAACGCCGCCTCCGCGTACCGCGTCCCTCTCTGCTCTGGTTGGGCTACCTCATCCTCATCACTCAGCTCAGTAACAGTAACAGGTCAACAGTAACTCAGTAGATTACGCTGCAGTAATAACTAGTAAATGTCTACCTGGCCTGGCTGGGTCAGGTGACCCTGACAGTGTCCAAACGGTCGTTAGTGGAGACGTCTTATCACTAGGAGCCTACCCTTAATGTTGGCTACTATTCACTAAAGTTTTTAACTCCCTAAGCGCATAGCATAGGAGTAACGCCAAACGGGTCCCGCTATTGCTGAGAACATCTAACGTTAAATGATGATGATGTTGAGCTAGATGCTGGAAGCTTTGCCTTTGTACAGCAGTGTGGACCATTCTAACAGTAACACTCCCACATCTCTCACGTTACTGCCGTGACTGTCATTGCATGTAGACTTGACTTGCCTGTTACTGTAACTGTATATCATCCAGAAAGACAACATGGCGATGGTCTCCATATCTCTCTGTTCCGTTAGTGTGATCGTTTTGTCAATTGCCTCCGTGATGTACAACGCTGCATCGGCTCCACAAGGAAATCGTCTAACTGGGGCAGCTCAGTCTCCTCCTTGGTGGCAAAACTATGGAGATACCACGCGATATCTGCAAGGTTGTGGTCTCCCCTCTGTGGCATTTCTCAGTTCCTTCGTCCCTGGTACCACCAAGGAACCAATATTCGTGTCGTGTTACGACCAGCAACAGATAGGCCAGATAAGGCCAATATGCTTCATGTTTGCTGCGAGAGTGCATAGCCTGTGCCCAGCATACAAGTCAAAACTTTCCGACAAGCCAGAGTTTAGAACGGCCATGGAGTCGGCTTTCATGAATTATGAGCAGGAAAAGAATGACCCCTTGTCTTTTTGCACCGATATAAAACCAGAGGGCCTCAGTGGAATTGGAAATGCATTTGAGAATTTTGACTGTGTTTCAGAATGTGGTTATTCTGGGATCACTCCCATCTGTCGCAGTTATGCATTCTTGTCGACTGTTGCAGGTATTTTATTTTTATTTAGACCATGGTCTTGAAATCTAGTTTCAGATTGCATTACTCTGACATTTCCTTTTAAACTACTCCTTTATGTCCCCCCCCCCCCCCACACACACACACACACTAAATTTGCCACATTATACTGTACTTATCTACGTCGGGTCTACATTGTATACAGCTACACTGCCATTTCCTTGTTTTTTACCAATGTTTTTTATAGCTTGCATGCATGGATGCAGGGATGTATGCACATTTTGCAAGTGTAATTTTATTTGGACAACCAGCATCCACGATCAAAGTGTGCATTATTAAAGCTATTGTATACCCAAGAGTCGGGTGGCAAAATTAGTTGGTGGATGAGGGGTGAGGGACATGAGGAAATCTTCCTGATCAAGATTGGTTGACATTGCAGCAAATGATTTTGGTTTATATTGTGACAAATGTCCATTGATCTCGAAAGTGCCAGTTAAAAGAGTCTCGACCTATAAATGTCTGCTAGACAATTCTGTATTGCTTGATAGAAGTACATTTATAGTACACGTTTTAGTAGCACCTTGAACCTTGCAAAATCTTCAAAAAACTGGAAAGCCCTTTAATAAAGTCACAGTTTTTCCATTTACCCTACATGTGTATTTGTATTTTCTTGACATCACTTGGTACATACTGTGCATGAAATTGGTCGATGTCAGCATGTGATAAACTTTCAAACTACACACATGTACAATAATGTTCTAAATACTACATTGCTGTAATTGTAAGAAAGGGCATAGTGGAAGTACTGTACATTGAATAAGTTGAAAATGCTGTGTATATAGCTTGACATAAAAAACAAAACAAGAGCAAAGACCGAACATTAGTTTAAGACATGCCAAGCTGTAGAGTGATTGCTTTTCCAGACTGTATTATCTGGTATGAGTCCATCCTGAAGTTTGAATATCATTCACTGTGAAATTCAGACTCAAAATGTCACATTATTATATTGATTTGAAAAGTACATTCTGATGTGTGTACATGTAAGACTTCAGTAGACAATTCTACATTCAGTTTTAAAAAATGAACTTTATGCTTTTAAACATTCATATCCCTTTATTACAGGGCAAATGCTGATGTCGTCTGCTGGTGGGGAACAGAACCAACAAGATGGGGTCGATGATAAGGATGCTGGACTTGCTGAAGAACAAGGTAAACTAAAGTCATTATACAGAACAGAACCTTAATGTTTGTCAATTGTCTACTTTTTAAATGTGGAAATGAATGATTAAAATATGTAACTTTGGCATAAGTTGACTTTAATAAAGCCAGTAAAATTGGATGAAATTGAAAAGAAAGAATGTCATGTTATAAAAGTTGGATATTAATAAGAGAACTATGGAATGGCAATACAATGTACAGTTGTACATATCACATTTTCACCACATATACTCAAATTTGAAGAGGCCTTGTTATCCACTCACAGCTTTTGCATAAATACACAAAAATCATTTTCCTTTTTTTATCAATGATTTACAGTAGCAATAGCAACCCCAATAAATGAATGTTGCTTGGATTAAATCAAGATTAAAGTAATTAAGTAGGAAGAATATATCAAATTATTTTACGTCAACTAAAGAGGGGGACCATGTTTAGTGAGATGATGCCAATATACCCCTGCTCTTCAGATGTTATTATGGGTACAATGTTTTGTGGTTGCAACTACAGTAGTCTCACTGCTTTGTGAAAAATGGGAAGACTGAATTATTCTATAGAATGCTTTTAAACAATAACATTGTTTTAGGTCAGATCAGATGTTGATGTAACCGTAACCAGTCCACTTGTTTGATTTTACTGGATTTTCTTGTAAATAGCCTGCTTGCACACAGTGTTGAATTTTGTTCGTTGCAAAGTGCATGTGATTCTGATAAGTATCCAGTCTTCTAGATGTGCCTACTTTTGGGGCAATGGGTACTGGTCTTTCAGATCGTCGCCGGTCACACGAACCGACGAATCCCTCAGGTTTGCGTAAGAATGACAATTTGAGAAAATCGCGTTTGCAGTTAACCCATTTTTGACTTATGGTTGCTACACTTTCATGTCTATAATTTCCAATTAATTTTGTAGTACATCAGACTTCAATTCTTGCTCTAACTTGTGAAGTTTTTATCGAATTGTATTGTTAACAAATAAGCGGGAAATCGTCAAAGAGCTGCATGCATGTATTTTCGGTCTGCAAAGAACGTTGTCATTTTCCATGTGTGTCCATATGTACATGTACATTGAGCGTTGTCATTGTCAACACATGTATTACATAGTACGCGCACTGTGCGCGCGGTCAATGAACTGCTGAATCTCAAAAATTACATGCAAGTCAATGCGCACTGATTCGTCGGTTCGGTGACCGCACTTACAACGCGTGGTCACCGAACCGTCGAATCGCCTGATTGTTTAACTCACGCGTCTATGGGGAAAACAAATAATTTTCACAAATGGAATTACATACTTCTACAAAAGTGATAACTACGTAAAAATTACACCGAATTACACTCTGGGAATTTCAGAATATGTAGTATGGAATATGTACTATCGAGATGATTGAAAAACTGAAAATCAAAAATTTGACCCAAAATCGAGTGATTCGTCGGTTCGTGTGACCGGCGACGAGATGTTTCTTGAGTATTTTTCTGTGAATACAAATAAAGAATATTTTCCAAATTATCAGCATGTTAAAAGTTTTATATCCCTGATGAACTCCAGATGAAAGATACCGTAGGATACTATAGATTGGTGACATAATTTTACGATAATTGTAGGTACTGGCATTAAAATTATCAGTACATTTGTATTTGTTGTCATTTTGCTCAATTTACATGTACTTCAAAGTTCCCATACTGTACATAACGGTTACGTTTAGGTCACTCCGTAGTGACCTATGTTGCTCTGCAATGTGTGTGTACATTATGTCCAGAAACATTGGCTAACAATTGACGAATTACATTTTTTCCTATTTTCTCTGTCTCTTTTCTTCTTTTTTTCATTAGAACCTGAAATGTCATATCTTGTAAATATCAGAAAGTAGTGAGATATCAATATTTCTTTAAGTAATGTCAATACATTGTACTTTGGCACTGAAGTGTTCAAATTCACACCAAAATATGTGTAGATAACTAAATTAATAAATGAAATAATTAGATAAGTGAGATAGATAAGTAAATAAAATAAAAAATAAAAAGGTACTTGAGCGGTGTCTGAAAAGTACAACATACAATGTACCCCTCTTTATTGGAATCATGATACCCTGTACTGTGGGAATACTCCATTAGCTATACGATGTAGTGAATGAAGCAAAAAAAAAAAAAAAAAGGAAAAACTGCTTTAATAGTACATCATGACTAGCTGCAAAAGTAAAAAAAAAATGTAGAATGTTCATTCCCAAGCCTGTGGCACAGGCCATTACTTTGCTGCCCCTGCACACTTGTTGAATATAATGCACATCAAAGTATATTGATTGATGCTTTTGAACAGCTTTCTTCAAAACATGATGTAAAGGATACATGTATGCAACAGATGAGAAAATATGAGAATTTGTGAAAGTCATTATGGAAATACTGTAAAACGAGGAATGTTCGCGTGCATTTTAATATCCTGAATTTCGCGAGCGCGGAGATTCGAGAAATTAAAATGCATGCGAAAGTTCGTTTCTACACTATATGCATTGAATGCCAGTGGCAGTTCGCGAAAATTTCATGCCACAAAAAAGGCCGTCGGCTCCAGTTCGCGAAAAATTCATGCCGCGAATATATCATGTTTTACAGTAGATTCCAGAATGCCCTGAAATTATGGCTAGCTTGCAAAATTCACCCCCCCCCCCCATTTGATATGGTACTGGAGATGTCTAATTCTCCCAAGATTTCTGACGAGAGTAGAAGAGGACCATATAAAGTGTAATGTAATTCTTAGCATTTGTTCAAATGTCTGTCAAACAGCAGAGTATGGCTGGCAAGGCAAGATTTGAAAGGATTTCTTTCTTTTATTGATCTCCATCATATGCCTAGGGCTATTGTATAAGATCAGTGCCTATTAATTTTTAAACCAGGCAGATCAGCTGCAACAAATTAATGCACATACATTTCGACCTCGATTATCTGGCCTCCTTTTATCCGGAAATCTCTATTATCCGGACATTCACGCTGTGAAGGACTTTATTTTTCATCCAAAAATTGAGAAAAAACAGTGACTTTCATGGATCTATTTTACTAATTTCATAAGATGTGCATGATAACAGGCTGTAGGTTTCTCAATATCTAATGAGGTAAAACATGTACATGTATGATTTTCACATAAAGATATACTTTGTTTGTAAGAAGGGACTACAATTTTGCGCAGGCTAGCATATTGTAGATTACACCACCATTGCGGGGTACGCTACCTGCTTAGCTGCCAGTGCACTGGGCGGCAGCTTGGACGGCAGCTGTGGATATACATGTACATTAACATTGTGTCTCCCATATCCTTACAATTCGCTTATCTGGATGAGCGCCGGTCCTGACATGGCCAGATAATCGAGGTTGAACTGTATTTCTTCTTCAGTATCAATTTCCTAGTTCATAAAAATAATCACACACACACACACACACACACACACACACACACAAAACGAATAAAGGGTAAATGGTACTGTAAAAGAGCAAATTTTTGTGAAATTCATTTTGCCTGACTTGCAGCAAAAATACGTATTATTGCAGAAATTTTTTACTTTGAGAGTGCTATGGTATCTCAAAATGATCATCATCCTTGTTTCAGCCGCTGCAGGTCAAGCAACTGATGAAAGAGCAGGTGTGTCTGTAAAGAGCCCCGCAGAAACTGTGCAAGAGGGCACAGATAATCAAGCTAAAGAAAATAACCCCTATGGTGATCAGCTCGCTGTGTCAGAACTAAAAGACTCGGAGGGACAAAATCCTGGTGATGTTTCTCCAGGGGACCAAGGGGCCTTCGCAGCTGCAGCTGCTGATGGTACCAAACAGGAGATGGAGCAACCTTCAGGGGTCAGGGAGAATACAGACCAAGGTGCCACCATTGGGCTGCAAGGTGATGGTGCTGCTGCTGCTGTTGCTAGTGGTGGTGGTGTAGGTACGGTGTCTGAGAGGCAGGGAGTCAATCAAGGCACTTACCAGGGGTTCCGCACTCCTGCAGGACAAGGAGGAACTCCAACTAGAGTGGTGGGTGCTGATGATACAAGGCAACCAACTAACCCGGACTCCAACCCTGCAGTATCTCAAAATCTGGGGACACTTGATGCACAGGGAGGAAGTCCACCAGGTGGGCACACTGTTTCTGGAGGGATGGGTGCTGGTGATGCAGGGCGACCAACTTACCCGGACTCCAACCCTGCAGCATCTCCAAATCAGCTGCCACTTGATAGACAAGGGGGGAGTCAAACAGGTGGGCACACTGTTTCTGGACCAGCTGGTGATACTGACCAGCAGTTACAAAATGACGGATATGAACCCCACGGACCTTCTGATGTTCAAGGAGGAAGTCGTATGGGTGGACTGACTGCTCCCGAACGTGCGGATGCAGGGAATGAAGCTGAGATCACGCCTAATAGACTGAATGGTGTGAATGCACCTGGTGTATTGCCAGGGACTAATCAGGTGTATAAACCAGCATATACACAGGATGGACAGTACAATAGAGAAACAGCTTTGCAAAATCAACCACCAATTTCACAGAAAACAGATGGTACAGGAGATGGACTTACTATAAATGAAGCCACAGGTCCTAGACTAGACGGAGGTGCGGTTGGCGGGCAAGGTCAAAATGGGCCTTATGACGCGGGCGCTGCAGACCAAGGAGTATCAAATCAGCAAACTATTAATGGACAGAACATAGTTCATACAGGAGACACAGTCCCACACAACGGAGCAGCTGGCGGTGAAACAGGAGTAGGACAACCTGATGGACAACCAGGAACTAACCAGCAAGTGGACTTGGGCCCGGATGCAGGTGGTAGACAAGAGGAAACCCAGAATGGAGAACATGGCGACCAGCTGCTGGATGCAGGTGATAGACAAGAGGAAACCCAGAATGGAGATTATGGCAACCAACTGCTGCCAGAAGGAGACTTGTCCGATTCACAAGGTGGGAACCGGCCTGGCATTCAGCAAAATGTTGAGTCTGGTGTTAGGGGTGATCAGCAAGAGGGGCATCAAGAAGAAGAGGGTGAATTCCGCAGCGATGACCAAGCAGTGGGGGAAAATGGTGACAATGCTGACAACCAGCATGAAGAAAAACTCCCGCCTGAGGATGATTACAGCGAGGTAATGTTCTGTTTTAAATGTTTGTTGTTGTTTTTTTTTCTTCGAAACATTGTTATTAGTATTGAAAAGGAGGTTTATTTAGAATGCTGGACTACCAATGCAATAGTAGTCCATGGGCCAAGACCCGAAAAATGGGTTATTGGTACCACCTGAGGTGGCAAAACCTTTTTGGTGTCATCTTGTTTGTCGGGCATAGATATACAAATGTACTTATCAAGCTATGATAGCATTTCCAAATGAGTAGCTTAGTCATAATAAATGAATTTTTAACCAATTTGGTCTCATTTTGTTATCCCTATACTTCTGAATCGAGACTAACCACTATACAAAGAAGAGCACTGTCTTCTGTATGTCCATGGAGCTTCAACTGTAGCTCCATGGTATGTCCACAGGTGTTCTGTTGTAAACGTGGTGCGCTTAGTCTTTATTCAAGGCAGCGAAGGGAATATCCAAAGGGTTATGATGTCCATAGCTGTTCTGTTTTAAATGCGATGCGCTTAGTCTTTGTTCAAGACGGCGAAGGGAATATCCAAAGCTTATGATACAGTGTATATCCCTTTATCTAAAAAAGAACAAAAACAGTTCCTCGTGGATTTGACGGCAAGAATCCATTAGCGGGATGTTGTCTGGCTCATCGGCATCAATTGCACTCACAAATTCTGTCCCCAACACAGAAAGGAGAGTGAAGGCTTGAAAGCATCGCGCAAATTTGCCATCGGAAAGATTGTGGGACCACCACCGCACAGACTGAGTGGGTCGGCTGATCTCCTCTACATGACTTGGGGCAGTGCCCTTGTTTCAATTATGTTTTTTTTTTTTTGTATTTGTATGTTTTATTGATTTTCTTGATTACAAACAATACAAATTACACAATAATTATGAACATATGGAACAAAGAATAAAAATGAAAATAAGATTATGTTTGTTGAGAGGGTAGGATAAAAACAGTATAGATAATCCCTTTCATAAGGAACTTTAGATATGATAACGGTACATTATTTTTTTTTCTCTCTTTAGCAGTGTTTACCAGAATATTGTTGTTAATCAGACAAAAAAAAAAAAAAAAAAAAAAACACCCAAAAAACACACACAGACACGAAAACAATTGTCACATAATTAGTCCACGGGCCAAGACCTGAAAAATGGGTTATTGCTACCACCTGAGGTGGCAAGTTCTAGTTGTGCATTTTGAAATGGCATATATCTAAGGATTATATTTTGCTATGATAGCATTTCCAGAGTAGTAGCTGATTGTAGTCATAGATTTCAGCCATTAACCCGACCAATACCAAATATTTTTTGACGCTCTTTGACCAAAGACAGGCACAGTGTGACTTTTGATAATTTCAAGGTTTTTAAACCAATTCCTCTGAAATTTGGCACATATATTCAACATATGATGCTCTAAAAAATGACACCATCAAAATTTCACCAAAACGCTGGATGGGGGTGCACTCAGTCAAAATACTACCCTCTCAACAAATACATCAGCCTTAAACAAAAATTACTCTGTTCATTTACAATGTTATTTATTATAATGTATTGTAGTGTACCGGTAGGCCTACCGGTACATTGTTTTTGCATTATCTCTCATTGTTGGATGGAAATAAAGCGACATTGGCGTGGCATTAGCGTTTTCACCGTAGTGATTTCACCGGAAAATGATGCATAATTGAAAAATACCCTCAAATCCATGAGGAATTGCTTTTTTAACATTGTTTTTAGATAAAGGGATATACACTGTATCATAAGCTTTGGATATTCCCTTCGCCGTCTTGAATAAAGACTAAGCGCTGTGGACACCATAACCTTTGGGTATACCCTTCGCTGCCTTGAATAAAGACTAAGCGCACCGCGTTTATAACAGAACACCTGTGGACATACAGAAGACAGTGCTCTTCTTTGTATAGCGGTTATTCTCGATTCAGAAGTATAGGGATATAAAAACGAGACCAAATTATTTAAAAATTCATTTATTATGACTACAGCTACTCATTTGGAAATGCTATCATAGCTTGATAGCATATCTATGCCCGACAAACAAAATGACACCAAAAAGGTTTTGCCACCTCAGGTGGTACCAATATCTGGCCTGGTCCATGGACTATAAAGCTTGAATAGAAAACACTATTGAGCACTGAGAAGACTTGAACAAGATTCACATATTGTACATTATATATGTGTGTCACGCACTACTTATACAGACGAAAAAGGCAGCCTATTTCGGATTAAATTGATTACCGCTAGTCCAGATGTGTGATTAGATTTTATCAAATTGGATCACAGGCAGTGGCATGTTTATACTCAAAACAGTGTTGCCAGAAAGATAGAAGGCAATGCCTAATTTCTGAATGCTTTTATTATGTCATGATTGTGATGTATGCACCAATGAAAGGCTGCATTGCATTTTTGGTCTCAAAAGGGAATGAAATCTAAAATTATACATGTATACATACTGTAAAGCAAGGAATGTTTGCATGCATTTTAAGTGGAAATTTTTGTGAGAGCCAAGATTCACATATTTCAGAAACTGTAGTAATGTGGTACTTAGTATTACTGTCTCCTCATCCATTGATGGCAGTACTGAGACTGTGAAAATGTACTGTAAAACGAGGAATGTTTGTGTGCATTTTAATTTCACAAATTTTCGCGAGAGCCAAGATTTGCAAAATTAAAATGCACGCGAAGGCTCTTGTCTATACTACACGTATATGCATTGAATGCCAGAGGCACTTCGCAAATATTTAATGCTGTGAAAAAGGAAGTCGGCTCCAATTCGCGAAAATTTCATGTTTTACAGTATAACTATTGATATATTCATCAGACTTTCACTGATCAATGTGTTTTACTAATTATGGCTGCATTTACTCTAATCCACATTGGTATATGTAAGGTTTTCATTCCCCATGTGCCCATCAATTCGTAAAATTTACCTGCTGTTTGATGCTGTATATCTTTGTTATTTATAATTCTGACTATTCAGTGATATTGTTTGACAAGGTAGGGAACCCCAAACACCATGTTTTTCATGTACGATTTTGTAATTTTGTTATTTTTGTTATTTTTATTTTTTTTTTTAGTGGCAGGATTTTCAAAGCCTCTTTAGAATTTGAATGATTCCCTGTTTGGCAACACATTTCAGGACATTAGCTCTCGGGTAGAATTTTACGTGTGGTTGGTTAGATTGAAAATCGTCGGCTTGATATGCTAAGAAAGTCTGTATTGAACTTTGCAAATTCCAAACACCTCACATTTCATTTTACTGACTATTCACGAGTTTGAAAAAAAAAATTGTTAGTACATGCAGTTCATCATACAAGTAAGTGGTTTTGGTATGGATACATGCGTGGGTACAAACTACACTGTATGTAAATGGCAAATTGTGAAGCGTTGCACTGACATCATCAGCTCACCATTTGCATATTCATATTTACTGTTCAAGAAGTGTGTTGTGAAAGTCAACGAAAATTTACAGTTTTGTAATTTCCTTGATTTATACTCAATTTTGATCAGATTTTTATTCTTGTGCTCATAAATTGGAGTTTTTTCTGATAACACAGAGTTGACCTTAAAGGTCCAGTTTACCTTTGGGAGCAGTGACTTTAAAAATGTTCAAGATATCACATTTGATGCATATGTGTAGGTCTGTTGTATTACAAAACATCCTACCATATAAATTTTTCGCCATAAGGCCTAAGATATATGGATATATTAGTATTTTTCGCAGTAAACCATAACTGTAGACAGTTTAGTCTGGAAGTATTCTTATTATATTTATTATTCACATTTGGTGTATTTAACAATGCTTAACATTGATTTAACCCGTTGAGGACGAGTCCCGAGTATACTCGGGCAAGCGTCTATGGGAAATGCGTGTTGTAGCAAAATCAAACCGTCCTCAACGGGTTAACGGATTCAAATTTTTACAGTGGTTGTTTCTATCCCTAGCTCACGTTTTAGAAGTATTTAAAACAATAATGCTGGGTTTTTGTTTCATCTGCAAATTATGCCTTTAACCCGCTGAGGAGGGACTGATTTTGCGATAACATGGATTTCCCATTGACACCTGAATGAGTATTCTCAGGACTCATTTTCAAGGGGTTAAACTGGTCCAGAATCCCTCTAAAGGCTTCAAAATATTGCAGCTGTAGGAAGTGGATGGTCCAAAATAATAAACATGGACAATATTCAATGCATGTTTGGCCAGTTGCCTGTTTAATACTGCACAGTTGAAGGTCTTGCCAGCATGTTGTGGCCCATCGCCAACATTTATTGAATTACACATGACCCCACCAGATGTTCCGACCTCTAATCAATCAATGTCTTTTCTGGCTCTGTGTGCCATTAAATGCAGGTCTGTGCTTCAAGTTGAATATTTTGATTTTTTTCTTTTTCTTTTCCCCTTCAAAAAATGTGTGTCATCAGGAGAGTGATTATCCCGGCAATTTGCCACCTGGTGATGACAATGGACAATTCAGTCAAGGAGATGCATCAAACTACGATGGAGATAATGCTGGGAATGACAGAGACTACCAGGGCGAGGATGAGAGCTATCGAGAGGATGATAGGCAGAGAGAGAATGAGAATGTGAACCAGGAGTCCCAGCAACAGGTGCATGAACAGGTGCACAAGGTGGGCAAAAGCTTACTTGACCAAATTTTCCTTTCTGCATGCTTTACATAGGAAAGGGCGTGAGCAATTTCAAAGTGCCACTTTGCGCTTGAACAGAGAGAGGTCATGTGTGATAACAGGCCGTGTTGCCTTGCAAAATTCACCGAGGTATAAAGCATCTGTGATGTACCCTGCATTCAGATGATTCCTCGCTTCGCGGGGGCAGTTTGGAGAGTTTTACAGTTGACTGTCCGCATGTGCATTGAGAATCTCCCGCTGAAAGGGGGACAAAATCACGGCTGGTGGTTTCAGCTGTATGTTAGGTCACCGTACTGTAGGGCGCGATTGCAAATTTATACAATTGCCTGATTTGCCACCACATTTCAAGCATGCGCACTTGTGAGGAAAACAGCTGCACGAGAGATCAAGGTCAGTCCCTCGCCAGAATTTTGTTGCCGAACTCGACAAGCTTGCCGGGGAAAGTCCTGGCAAACGGGACATTCCCTGCAAAGCGGGGGATCGTCTGAACGCAGTGGTAGGGAGTCCTAATGATTATTCATGAAACCTTATAAATGGTGTTTTCCAGTACATCTACGTGACAATAACAAGGAAATCCTAAAGCCTAAAGTCAAGGTCAAATGCACAAAATTTCACTATTTCCCCCATATCTATGCAATGCCAGAAGGTATTTTCTTGAAACTTACTATTTTCTTGAAACATACATGTATTAACCAATTAAGATTCTCTAGTGAGAGTTTTGGGTCATGGGGTCAAAGTTCAAAGGTCAAAAGTCAAGTGAAAATGTTATAATTTGATTCCCCCCCCCCCCCCATATCTTGGAAAGCGTTCCAAGTATCTTCATAGAACATAGTACATATGCATTTACTGACTGGTAGTGATTATCTAGGGAGTTTTGGGATCATGAGGTCAAGATCAGGGGTCAAAGGTCAAGGTCAACTCATTAAATATCACTTTTTCCATCATATTTATGCAATGCCAGCAAGGTTTTTATTGAAACTAGGTGTATACATATATTACCCAATAGAGATTATCTGGGAAGTTTTTGGCCAAGAAGGTCAAAGGCCAAAAGGTCAAAGGTCAAGTGAATGTGCCTGATTTCTTTTCTTCCTCCATATCTTGGAAGTGGCTGAAAGTATCATCATGAAACTAATACTTATGCATGTTCTGCCTGACAGTGATTCCCTTGGGAATTTTAAGGTCAAAGGTCAGGTAAAAATTCTAACAATTTGCTATTTGATACAGAAATTACACTTTTTATATACACTTTGAAATTGCCCGATGCATTGACTTATAAAAGGGTTAAAAGTCAACTAAAATTCCTCAAATCCCCAAATACATGCTCTCTTAGAAAATGCAGCCATTCAGCCAATTAAATCTAGTTCAAGGAAAGTGAACACTCAACACATTATAACATGTCATTTTGATATCTCACCAATTAGACGAAACTGTCGTCACACATTGTCAAGACGTACTATAGACCTATTAGGATAATTATACATTATGGTGGAGGCATACCAGTGGCCATAGCGACATTTCTAGTTTATTCCTGGTACTGTGTAAAATTTGTCGCATAATATTGGACAGACAATTCTAGTTTCAGATTGTGCAGGCAGCATACATGTACATCGCAATCGCTTGCAAAGATTGAGTTGTTTCGAGTGACGACATGAAAGTCAACATGGATATCGACATTTCCCAATTACCAATTTGGTTCAAATTTATGTGAATGATTTGAAATTTAAAACTATTAAAGTATATTGGGATTTTGATGCAATACACAGACATTGTATGAGTTTCCAGAACTTGAGATATCTATTTGGATATGGAAGTACATTAGCACCAATTTTACTTGGTGTTACCGGTGACATTTGAAGATGTTTGTGAAATGTCATAAAGCTTACAGGTGGTTTAAAAAACAGCAGTTCACAGACAAAGAATATGCACTAGCCTAAAATGATTGAAATCAGGGGAACACTAGTACAGAGGATTTGACTCTGAAAGTGCATGAAAGTGTGCAATAAAGATACAAAATTAAATCAATTCATCTGGAGTGAATAGTGTTTTAATTCCAAGAACGGTTTCACGTCCAATCCTGGATGCTTCATCAGCTAGTCTGATTTGATGGTGGGAAAGGCATTGTTGCCAATCGTCGGTAGTGCATCTGTGCTGGTTGGCAACGACGCCTTCCCACCATCAAATCAGACGAGTTGATGAAGCATCCAGGATTGGACGTGAAAATGTTCTCAGAATTAAAACAGTAAGTCCAGTTCAATTGATTTAGTTTTGTACCTTTATTGAACATTACTTGGATGAATCAGTACTTCAATACACCAATCGACTAAAGTGTACAACAACTCAAAATATCCCCTCCTGCCACTTTGCACTCACATCAAACAATCTTGTTGCAAGGTTTTATTTCGGGTATGTGTGAGTAGTGGTGCTGCTACTGGCAATCTCGCCACATCCAAGACTTTGCAACTGAATGTGGCATGCACTGTATGACACCTTCCTACCATTTTTTTTTTCTTTTCATGTGTGTCTTTTGTTGCATAGGATATTGTCTATGAGGAGGACGAGGAGAGCAGCCACTTCCTGGCTTATTCCCTGACAGCAATCATACTTATTCTGGCTACCTACATCATGTATCATAACAAGCAGAAGGTATGTACCTCCTTGCTGTACATAAGGGTGAAAGATTATTTCATAATAAATTTTCAGCTATTTTTCTTGTTTTTTTTTTTACTTGGATTGAACTACAGAAAAAAAAGAAGGTTCCAACACAAGATTTTGTTGATGACATCATCTGTCAATCAACTGCCAAATTGTTGACATTATTAACAAAAGACATTGGCATGCCCCTTCCTCCAGTTTGAGCGTAACTTGTCTGTTTTCATACTACTAACTGGGTGAGCAAAAAACATTGTATTGGAAACAGAATCATTATAGAACGTATAGCACATATTCTTTCGGTCATTTAAGTGATGATCAGGGTACTATGAATCAGCACGAGTCAGTATTCATTTGCATTGCATAGGTCCTTCTCATGGTTCATCATATCATGCCAAGAGAAATAGAAATCATTTGGGAATTATGTTTGTCTGTTGTTGTTAAAGATGATTCATTCAGCATCAATAGTGTGATATGATGAAAAAAATAATTCAAACCCAGATTGGACATGATTGAATTTTCGATTTCTGTAAGGAGCCTGCCCCTCCTGACTGATCATATTGCTTTCATTTGCACCTCCCGTCAGATAATTGCTGTGGTGGTGGAAGGCAGGAATGGTAAGGGTAGAAGACGCCGACAAGGCTACCAGAAGCTGGACCAGAACATCAGCGAGGCGATGCCATCCTTGCAGAAAGCCTAGATCTGGACACGCCCTGGTGACCCACACCTCTCCATTCCCCATCCCATTGTCTAGTCAGTGGCCACCGGTATCTCAGAGTTCAGGGGATTCCCGTTATATAACGAAAAACTTGGGACCGGCAGTCTTCTTTTGTTATTGATATTTTGTGATAGCTGAACAGGAAAGTGTACAAAGATACACAGATGATAATTTGGGGACATTAATTTTTTTCTTCGTAGTAACTGTGTTTGTTATAGCGGAAGTACACTGTATTGAAAGAAAAGAGAAAAAAAAAATGTTAATGAAATATTAACACTTTAAAGACTCAGTAGCTTTGGGAAACATGGATGGTCCGATTGATGTCATGATGTCAGCGAATATGTGAATTGAAGCGTATGGTCATCAGTAACAATTGACTACAGTCAAGATTCTTCGGCTGTGTGTGTACTTACATAGCGATCAGTGATAAAATTGTACACAATTTGTTTAAAGGGATTTCGATTATACCTGATCCTGGTCAGCATTTCCACTCCCATGGTATCCCCGCGCTACAGGGTCTTTAAAAAGTGCACTCGTCGTCTTCTTCGAAGTTGGTATGTAGACCAATCCTCCTCCTTGATGGCTGATGCAATGTTTCGAGGCTGTTCATACACTTGCAGAGATCTGAAGTCTGAGCATAACATACTGTATAAACTGTTATATTTTCGCAGACAGATATCTACACGGGGCGAGGGCAATTACCCCCTGGGCAATTACCCCGGACCCTTCCCTGGCCCTCATCCTAATCCTACTCCTGAACCTAATCCTAACCCTAATCCAAACTCCTAACCCTAAACCTAACACTAACCCTAATCTTTACTCTAACCTTACCACTAACCAGTATTTATCCGGGGGGTAATTGCCCGGATACGATCTACACGAATAACGAGGTCACGAACCGTTTTGCGAGATGTTGTTTTTGGCAAATTGACACTGAAATTATCGTTAGTGCACTATCTGATATTGCACGAAAATGTCGCCATGCTGTGCTAGATGATAGTATCACCTAGCGCATGGTGACATTTTTGCTCGTTGTGTAAATTCACAGTCCAACAGTGATATGCGAAACTCACGAAAAGTAAGCCATTGTTAAAATAACAGCTTGTACAGTATTAATGTCTTTGACATCTCTGTGGATGATGAGAATGCAGTCATTTTATTTTCCCATAATTTTCCTTTTGTCTCAGAGGCATGATAATGTCAATTGTTTCCAGCTTAAGCACTCTTGCATATGTGTTGCCTTTGATGAGGGGATGATCAGGTTATTTTGGACAGACACACTGACCATGATTGGTGTGTTTTTGTTTTGTTTTGTGTTTTTGTGTTTTGTGTTTGTTTAAATCTTTCCATTGCAGTGCTTGTTAATATAGCAAGAAATACCACAGTAACTTACCTGAAGTACACAGTGCAAAAAGAGGTCAACATAGGTAGTATTGGTAACATGCATTTTGCTATTTAATGTTGTGCCTTTCTCTGTTATTGACCAGCTGGGCTTTCAGCTTGGAAATTATCATGAATCATGTTTTCCCTTTAATTGCCCTGTACATATAACTCTGCCAATCTGGGTGTGATCCCCAAGCGCACGGATATAGCAATTGTGAGTGACACCAAACCCATGCCAAGAAACGTGTGTTGACATTTAATCATACATTTCATGTTGCTGCTTGGATACTTGTGGTTGGGTACTCATGTCATGTAAGTGCCTTCTCGTATGTTTGTCTATTTCGAGTGTGAGCACACAGATCTAATCTTGCTGATGTATTGACAGCTGTAGAGAAATAGCTGTGGAATGCAAGCAAAACTAATTTCTTAATCATGTGGTGTATATAATGTATCAGTATATGTTATATGTTAGTGTGTATGAAACATTGCAACAAACCAAGCTAATATTATGTATTGTAGAGAAAATGTGCCATCAACAAAACCATGATGGCCCTGTGTTCTCCCAAAGTTTAAATCTTGTTGTCCAGTGATGTTCACTTTCTGTCACCATCTTATCAGAATGTGTCATGTGTACATTAAATACTGTTAGTGCCTGTGACTTTTCCACCTTCCCTTCAAACTCACTGAATTCAAAGAACAACTAGAAGTGGTTTTGGTTGATATATGAATTTCAGACATTAAAAAAAATTGCTGGTCTTCTACCCTATGTTTAGCTCTCTCTTTACTGATTATTTTCGTTGCGGATTTATAGCTTTCCTTCTTCACAGACACATACATTGTAGCTTTCCTACACCCCATATATGTACATTACACAAACACATATAAATGTGTACAAGCAGAAGGCAATGGCAATGATGTTATAGTTTTTTTCTTAACCTTATAGAGGTGAAGAAATGAAATCAAGGTATGAGAGTCATAGTCACAGTTGATAATGAGCACCTTGCTGATAGAAACTGCTAGAAAAAGAGGATGCTGATGCAATGGTAGCAAATTATATTATGCCACTATTTAATCTTCAAGTGTGTGATTGTGCACGATAATGAAATTCTTGAGGGAGGACCATGCATACAATGATTAGTCTGTACATAACCATAAATTTAACAGTAAGCCTCAAGAGGACAGGTTCCCTTTCCAAATTTGGGATAGTTGCCTTGTCGTCTACACCCCCCCCCCCCCCCCCCATTTTATCAAAGTCCATGCTTGGGGTTATGTGTAGACATTTTACATGGCTTTGACTTCCTTGGAATTCCATATTTATTTTCAGGTATATGTATATTCGATTTTATTAGTACCCATAGTTATCTCAAAACAAAGCTAAACACACACACACACAAAAGAAACAGATTTTTATTTACTATGATAACTTATTTGAGTAATCAAAAATTTGTTTCTTTTTTTTTTTGTTTAGCTTTGTTTTGAAAGACATGGCAATTTATAGGAGGATAAAGAATGTTTGTCATGAAAGGAGGATTTTATGGTATCTCATATGCAAAGCTCGCAACGTACACACACACATAAAAAAAGAGTGTTATGTACACAGCTGTAACCTCATCATATTGAGTGGCTTTCGACACATATTTGCTTGCAACGCGGTTCTGGCTGTTATATTAATGATTGGCAGCATGCCCTAGCACAGACTGTTTGTCTGAAATTGGCAGAGTCAGTGAGATTAATTCATAGAGAATAGAGATTGTCAAGCAAAAATTTGGTACATGTTCAGTGAATGCGTTCAAACTCGTTTAACCCGTTGAAGACTTGTCCCGAGTATACTCGAGCAGATGTCTATGAGAAATGTGTGTTACAGCAAAATCAGCTCATCCTCAATGGGTTAAAGGCATAATTTACCATTTGCAGATGAAACAAAAACCCAGCATTAGTGCTTTAAAATAGTTTTAAAATGTGAGTCAGGGATAGAAACAATCACTGCAAAAATTTGAATCCGTATAATTGATGTTAAGTGTTGTTAGATACACAAAATGTGAACAATAATTATAATAAGAATGTTTCCAAGACTAAACCGTCTACAGTTACGGTTTATTGAGAAAAACACTGATATCTCCTTATATTTCAGGCTCTATTGCAAAAACTTTATATGGCAGGGTGTTTTGTGACACAACAGACCTACACATATGCATCAGATGTGATATTTTGAACATTTTTTAAATCACTGCTCCAAAAGGGCCTTTAAGTGAACTTTCCTTAGACGAAACTTTTTTTTTTTTTCACCTGGTGAAGCTCAGCAATGATCTCAAGAGTTGTCATCAAACTTTAATGAGGTTTGATGATATTGTACCCAAGAAAGTAACACAGGTAAAGTCCACAATACTGAAGGAGGGATATAATTTTATTGAAGGTCTTGTGCTACGCAAATGAGCAAACAACTGGTTTCACAGTCCAGTTGCTCTTGTACTTCCAATACTCCTAGCCGATTTACTTCACCATTTCTTCAAATTACATACTGAGTATTAAACCAAAGTGATGATGTCACAGTCTTTTGTTAAAGCTTGAGTTACAACCAGGTGTGCACATAAACACTCGGGCCAGGTGAGGTTGCGTAGAACCCGTTTCTGCGGCAATAAATGGCTCTGACATCACACTTCGGTACTCTTTACTGTTCCTTGTTGGTTTGTGTATTCTACATTCAACCATGTTGTTGTTGTTGGGTTTTTTTTTAACTCACAGAGGCTTTGAATGTCTTCATGTCTTCAATTCTCTAATGTATGCAGAAATCTCAGTACCCAGTCTTTGTATAGCATATGAAAGAAATGCTAGTGTTTCTGTGTTGCTTATTGCGGTACATGATCATGTGTTTTGTTTTTTGTTTTATTTGAAAGCATTCATTGTTGTGTCTATTCTTGTATGCATGTCTGATACAAAAATTGTGCTTCCCTAAATTTTGTGCAGAATTGCAGTGTAGTCTACAAAGTTGTATGTATTTGAACAGGTAAATTAGATGGACTTTAAGAAGTTTATGAACAGTTTTACAAAAGCTCTAGCATTTTACATTTTGTCTTGGAATGAATGAAGGTAATGGTCTTTAAATGCTTTCTGTGAATGTTTACATATCGCTTAAATGTAGAAATTTTGTGTGAGTTTATAAGATGGTGGAAACATCACATTTACAATTGGTCACAGGTTGTGTAGACAATTTTACTTTACTAATGTATTGTAAACTGCTCGTTTGTGTGTGTATTTCATTTATGTTTATGTCTGCTTATTATCTGATAGCTCATCACTGTTTGCTGAGGAGAGATTTTTCCTTCAGACCATTCATTCTGCAATGCAATCTATTTGTGACAGTCATGTGGTTATCTGTGTCTCTCAACTTTGAGGCATGAAATAACCAACGCATTAACAGCGAACAACACTGAGCAAAGCTCCTGTTTTACTGCCAACATTGCAAATGAAATTCTTGAGTGAATACTCTCTTCATTGATAATGTTTAGGTTGTATCTGCAATAGCTGTCATATGTTGACATTGATTCTTTTTGCACATGTGTGTATTCAGATTTTTTATGCGCAGGGGGAATAAATGAAAAGAAATCGCTGAACTCTAAATGCAGTTGTGCATGTTTTGTCACTACGCTACGTGTTATTGTCATATATATCGATATATCTATCTATCTGTCTATATGCGTTTGTGTGTATGTATGTATGTATATATATATATATATATATATATATATATATATATATACATATATATATATGTGTGTGTGTGTGTCTCTGTGTGTGTGTGTGTGTGTGTGTGTGTGATATAAGGTGAAGTGGGCTCGGCCTTGTACATTGTGGGTGCTGCATTATCTTTATGTATAGGTGTGACGGAGGAATGACTGCTCGCAGATGTTGAAGTATGTTCACTAATAGCCTTTAAAGGGAAGATAAACCCCAGAGCAATGTGGATTGAGTGAAAGCAGCAACATTAGTAGAACACATCAGTGAAAGTTTGAGGAAAATAGAAAATATAAAGGAAATTCAACAAAAATTCACTTTTCTAGAATCATGAAAGAGCAATGGACCAACCTCTTTCAGAAAGCAGGGGGAATAATTGCTACCCTTAACATATGTCAATATCAAGTTGATGGAATTTGTAATTTTCATGAAAAATGGATTTTTGTAGAATTTTCTTTATATTTTCTTGGTATTGTTGTCCACTCATACGTCATAACCTCTAGTAGTCTCCTCATCCAGCGGTTCCAACACCAAAACTTTAAAAATTCATAACTTTTGCATCGATTGTCCGATTTTCTTCAAACTTTCACTGATGTGTTCTACTAATGTTGCTGCTTTCACTCGATCCACATTGCTCTTGGGGTTTATCTTCCCTTTAATTCTCCTGAGCTTTCGACTGAGTTACCGGTCTTTTTCAAGGGCTTGGGACGTAAACACAAAAGCAGAAAAGCAACCAATTTACATACATTTAAACAGAATAAGGAAAAAACAAGGCAAAAGGCCTGAAAAGATAACCAGTGTGTTTTAATTTATACGGTTCCACTTATGTTGGTTTATGTATTTCAAATGACTTCATCGCAATCATTCCTGCTGTTATTGCTTACTAATATTATACTGCTACTACTGTTCCATTATTTTCACTGCCAGTGAATGTCATAATATTGCTGTTCCGCTGTAGAGGATGTCATGTTGCTTTCTATATCCTGTTTGATTTTCTTTTGGCTTTTGTTTTATTTTGCTTTGTTTTTGCCTTATTCTGTTCAAATGTAAGCAAATTGGTTGCTTTTCTGCTTTTGTGATTACCTCCCAAGCCCTTGAAAAAGACCTTTAACTTGGTCGAAAGCTCGGGAGAATTAATATACAAATAGTGAATGGTCACGAGTGCAATGGTACGAGATTTCGCACGAGGTGAAAGATTGAGGCGCTCTATTCAACGAGGCGAAGCCGAGTTGAATAGTGCGCCTCATCTTTCACCGAGTGCGAAATCTCGTTC